>NC_059439.1:805714-928829 GCF_021028975.2 Sphaerodactylus townsendi | reverse complement strand
GATGGGAATTGTAGTCCATGAACATCTGGAGAGCCGCAGGTTGCAGACCCCTGCCCTAGGAGGGTAATAGCACTGACCTGTCTTGCAGGGTTGTTGTAAACAAGGAATGAAGCACTTTGAATACTCCAAAGTGCGTACTATTATATTTTAGAGCATCATGCATGTCTGTCCCTCACATTTACACTCAGAAGTCACAGCCAGTGTTCTTCATGCTATTCTGCTCTCTCTCTCTCTCTTTCTCTCTTTGCCCATCCAGTCTCAGCTGACTTATGGTGACTCCAGAGGGTTCCAAGACAGGCATTCATGTCACATTTGACAAAGTAGCTTTGACTAATGCAAGCAGCTTATACCTTGAAAAGTTTGTTGGGCCCTCAGGTGCTACTAGACTAGAATCTAGCTCTTTTACCTGCATGTATTTTACATTCTGCATATTTTACTGCACAGAAGAGACAATGGTGAAAAATCCCTATTATCTTTTTGTTGTTGTTTGCTTTGCTTTGCTTTATTTATTTATTTATTTATTTATTTATTTATTTATTTATTTATTAGGTTTATAAACCGCCCTCCCCCGAAGGGGTTTGTTTGTTTACTCTGCATTATTCTCCCCACCGCTCATCTTCTTGGAGAAGGAAAAAACTATTTCCTGCTGCCCACAAGCTTTCTTGCCTGCCAGAAATCTTGCTAGCAGTTCCATCCATAGTAAACTGAAAAAGCTTGACAAAGTGGAATGAGAACGAAAGCTCCAAAATTCCCAGTATTATACGAAGAAAAATGGAAGGCTCTTGTCCAAGAACAAGCCAAGGGCATTTGAACAGGTGGCGGCAGCAGCAGCTTATCTTAGAGGGGGAAAAATGGAAGGATCTAGCAGATAAATTGTGTACGAGTCAACCATCATATGCTACAAGGTCATACTTAGTTGTATCTCAGTGAAAGCATCAGTTCCAAGACTTGGGAAGTTACAGTATTGCTTTACTCAGTCCTGTTTGGAGTTCTGGGAACCTCAGTTCAAGAAGAATGAACTTGAAAAGGATGGAGGGGGCAGCCGTGAATATAATCCAGGGTCTTAAAGAGAAATGCTACCAAAAGGGAAAGGCTGAGAAAGGTGGGTATATAATCTAAATGTGATCAGATACGTTGATAGTTTAGAAGGAATTTTGACAGAAGCAGTGTGTGTGTAAAGTTATTCACCAGCGACAACAAGGAAAGATAAAAGGTACACAATAGGAAGAGCATCTAAACTGTAAGAAGCAGTTAAGAAGAAGAAGAAGAAGAAGAGCAGACAACTTTGGATTTATATCCCCCTTTCTCTCCTGTAGGAGACTCAAAGGGGCTGACAATCTCCTTGCCCTTCCCCCCTCACAACCAACACCCTGTGAGGTAGGTGGGGCTGAGAGAGCTCCAAAGAACTGTGACTAGCCGAAGGTCACCCAGCTGGCATGTATGTGGGAGTGCACAGGCTAATCTGAATCCCCCAAATAAGCCTCCACAGCTCAGGCGGCAGAGCAGGGAATCAAACCTGGTTCCTCCTGATTAGACTGCACCTGCTCTTAACCTACTACGCTACTGCTTAAGGAGTGTGGGGATTCTGTTTCCATGAAACAAGGTAGGTTGCTTTGGGCATTTGGGGGGCAAAGGTTGAACTTGATGTTCTGTGGGGCCCCTTTCAGCTTCCTGATGAGACGTGGAAGGCTTGATGCACGGGAAAACAGAGCCAGCCTTTTCCTACCTCGCCATCTCTGGTCTCCACCGTTTTGACCACTATGCTCCTCTTCAGGTGGGCCTCAGACACGGATTTTGTGTCCAGACTCGTTTCTGGCGAGGAGGGAAAGAACAGCCTGTCATTGGCACAGATCGGCAACAATTAAGTGGTGAACTACTTGGCGCTCGAGGGTAGCCCTTGAAATAACAGCAGGAATAACAGCGGGGCACTACTTCTGAGATCCACTGCAGCTGTACTGAACATGCAAGGTCATAAAGGGACGGGGAGTGGCTACAGCATGGGTAGGCCTTGATGGACTTAAGCGGATTCTCCAAACCTTAAAAAGCAGACTTTTAGAACAGGGATACCATATCTTGTTGGGGCGAGCAAATAAATCATGCTCACCCCTTTCTGTCGGAATAGTACCGGAACAGGGGCACATAGCCAAATATCTTGAACTATTAACTGAACCTCAACAGAGATGGATTCTTACAAGGGCCAGATGCAATACTTTCCCATCAGTCATTACAAAGGGTCGCTACCTATCTATCCCTCTCCAGGATCAGGTCTGTCCACACTGTAAAAACCAAGTGGAGACTCTTGCTCACATTATACTCGACTGTCTGAGATATGTGGGTATTAGGAATTTCTCTACTAGGTTGGTCCTAGACCTAGACAAATCTGAAAAAGACTCTGACAGCTCTGTTGTGGAGCTTCTGTTGAACAATACAGATGCTCTTGGAAAAAGTAGCAAAATTTCTTTTACAAGTGACAGAACTTTCTAAGAAACGTCCAATGCTAGATACAGTTTCTCTGTCTGTGTTTTGAATGTATTCTTGATTTGTACTTCACAAATGTCTGGTAATGCTCTGGAGCCTATTTTATATGCCTAGTAAAGGCTGTTGTTGTTGTTGAAGTAAACGGATCCTAAACTGCAACTTCCTGACAAACCGACCGCTCTTTGGCAGGCGACACGTGCAAACGCTGTACATGTGGTTGTGGTGGGTTTTCCAGGCTGTGTGGGCGTGGTCTGGTGGAACTTGTTCCTAACGTTTCGCCTGCATCAGATGCAGGCGAAACGTTAGGAACAAGATCCACCAGACCACGCCCACACATCTGATGCAGGCGAAACATTAGGAACAAGATCCACCAGACCACGCCCGCACAGCCCGGAAAACCCACCACAACCAGTTGAATCAGGCCGTGAAAGCCTTCGACAATACGCTGTGCAGGTGCATCAGGCTGCAAATGGAACCTGGAGTGTGGAGCTAGAAGGACGTGAGTTTCCTGCTTTTAAAGGGACTCGTCACGTGGCCACAAGAGCAACCAATAGGGACAAGCCAACCAGAATGAAGGTGTCTGAGGCTAAGAATGGGACCCAAGAAGTCCAGCTGATGCTCTAGCTGCCGTCAGGAACTCCTAAGAGGCTTTTAAGCAAGACTCTTGTCTTCCAGTCCTCTGTCTTCAACGGTGGGGGGGAGGGGGAAAAAGAGTGGGATGAACCAGGACGCAGAGGACAAGGGGGGGGGGGTCTTTCTGAATCAGCCTCGCCTTTGTTGAATGAAGGAAACCTGATTGGACCACTGTGTAGAGACTGCTGAGAAGTCTTTCTCACAATACTAGAACCAGGGGGCATCTGTTGAAAATACGGTGGTGGGGGGGGGAGGGGAAGAGAATTAGGACTAATAAGAGGAAACATTTCTTCATGCAACGCATGATCGGTGTTTGGAATATGCTGCCACAGGAGGTGGTGATGGCCACTCACCTGGATAGCTTTAAAAGGGGCTTGGACAGATTTATGGAGGAGAAGTTGATCTATGGTGACCAATCTTGATCCTCCTTGATCTGAGGTTGCAGATGCCTGAGCAGACCAGGTGCTCGGGAGCAGCAGCAGCAGAAGGCCATTGCTTTCACCTCCTGCATGTGAGCTCCCAAAGGCACCTGGTGGGCCACTGTGAGTAGCAGAGAGCTGGACTAGATGGACTCTGGTCTGATCCAGCAGGCTCGTTCTTATGTTCTCAGCATGTCTGAAATGACGGCGTGAGATGGGGTCATTTTTTAGAGGGCTGCGTTCTAGCAGCTGAGCTCCACCAGAGACAGGCTGGCTCACGCCCAGTTTGCTAAATGTTGAGTCCCACGGTGAGAAATCCTCTCTTGGAATCCACAGCAGCTTTCCAGGCCTGGTGAAAGGCCTGGGAGCATCACAGACTGCCCCACTACCTTTGGACAGGAGACCACACAGAGAGCCCCGTGGGAAGGCGGACTACAAGTTGTGCTGCGTGGTTAGAGAAGGACACTCCAGTCAAGCAGACCAAGAGATACAGACATGTTTTAAACGCCTCGTCTGCTGGCTGTCTCCCCGCTTCTGTTTTCTTCTGATTTTGAAAAAGGTTGGTCTCTGTATGATAGTGGCAGACCTTCTCCTGGAAATTACTAAATGCCAGTAGATTTCCTTCGTCCTAACATGTATATCCTGTATTGTATATGCTTTTTAATCTGTTTTTATTATTGTTGTACTGCTGTCTATGCCAATAAAGGCTTGCTTCTTCTTCAAAAAAAAGAAAAAGGTCGGCAGGCTTTTCCAAAGGAAGCTTCGAGTCACCACAAGTCCTTCCTCAAAATGAAACAGGCTGTGCAGAGACTGTCTTTTCCCATCACACCAACCAGGGGAACGGGGAAGGAAGGAAAGCACCACGTTTAACAGCTCACAGGTGAGCGCTGACTCACAATCACAACAGAACGAGCTCCTTACCTCGGATCTGAAGGTTGGAGAAAGTCTGTATGGGGATGGTGATCCTGTAGAGAAAGGAGGGATGGAGGAGGATGAAGAACAGTAGCATGAGTTGCGGAATCCGGTCCTAATCATTCTTTCTCCGCCCCGCCCCGGCAAATCCCCAGATCCATAGTTCAGGACAGACCAAAAGCCGAAGAAAGAACCTCTCAAAAGTGGCCCTTTCCACACAAACAAAATAAAACGGTTTGAGGCAGGAAATAAAATGTTTCCTCTGAGGAGTAAGTTCCACATGGTTTGTCTGCCAGAAGCATTTTATTTCCAGCCTCCAAATGTTTTACGTGCATCGTGGATTTTAGCAATTCTTTTCGTGAAAATGTTTTCAAAATGTTTCGACTTGCTGTGCGTATCTCTTTAAAACGTTTCACAAGCCTCCCTGCAGCCCCCCCCACCCGACTTCCTCCTGGGAGCCATTTTCTGAGCTCGCGTCATCATCTTGCTGTTTACTTCTGTCATTTAAAAAAAACCCTGAGCAGAGGATGATGCCTTCGAAGCTATGAAGACACGACAGGTGGAGAATCGTAGCTTCAGGCTTTGAAGCATCGAAGCTACAATTCCAGGGAAAAGACAACATAAAACGGGAGAATCACAAAATGGTGGCCAGGAGACATTTTGAAGGGGCGATTGTGGACAATCAGGGGGGATTAAAAACATTTTGCAAACATTTTCAGTGACTTGTGCGGAAACGGCCAGTGTGACTCAGACTGTAGCGGTAAGGCAAGATCAGCATGTTTTGTGAAAGGCTTTTTCGGCTGGAATCAGCCAGCTGTTGTGAGTTTTCTGCACTTTGTGGTGGTGGTCTGGAAGTTCTAGCTCAGGGGTAGGGAACCTGCGGCTCTCCAGATGTTCAGGAACTACAATTCCCATCAGCCTCTGTCAGCATGGCCAATTGGCCATGCTGGTAGGGGCTGATGGGAATTGTAGTTCCTGAACATCTGGAGAGCCGCAGGTTCCCTACCCCTGTTCTAGCTCCTAACACTGTGCCCACATTTATGGCTGGCAGTTTCAGGAGATACCAGGACACATAAATGCAACCGCAAAGGAACTCCATCCAGACACATTCCCCACCCACCTAGTGGGGGACAAAACAGCAACCCAGCTACGCAAAACACTCCACACTGGGCCACAGAGGAAACACAACTTCCCATGACGTGCCTCTGAAGATGCCAACTGCTGGGATAAGTGCTCCTGGTAGTTGGAGATGATCCCTATTCGTAGTTTGCAGAGCGGCACGGGTGGCTAGAACACAGCAGAAGCCTTACCTCGTGTGCGTGCGTGTGCGTGATGGATCCCAATGTGCGGCAAGCTTACACAAAAGAAAGTCAGAGTCAGTTGTATTTTCTAGTTTAATAAAAAGAGTATTTATTAGTGAACTCCATTCTGGATAGAAAGGTAGGTAGATAGAGTCACTCTGCTATCCTAATCTAGCTGGATGGAGATGGATACGAGGAGCATCCATCCTCTCTCTAGGCACGGTAGGAAGAAGAATGGAGAAGGGGTCAAGGAAGAAGCCGGAAGGAAGTCCCTGAGAGTATCAGTCTGACATCAAAGGGATAGAACCAGCACGATAGAGTAAAGGTGTCAAATCCCTAGGTCCCGATCTAGCCACTAGCTCTCTAGTAGGTTGAGGCAGGAAACAGTGTAACAGTGTAAAGTCCTTCACTTCCAACACCAACCACAGATGCAGGGAAAACATTCAGAACTAAAACCACCAGACCACGGCCACGCAGTCTGGAAAACCCACAACGGCCAGCAAGATCAGCCCTTTCCAGAGCCAAGGAAGCGTGGAGAGGCCACCTGACCACAACTTTTTGATCACAGACACTGCTGCAGCTGAATGGAGGGCCCAAGCACTGAAGTTTCCTGACATAATGGCCTCAGGCACTGTCCGGCGACCCCCTCCGGGTGAGGTTCATCTGGCGGACTCAATAGGAGAGGCCTGGTCTTCAGGTGGAGTAGCATGAAGCGGAAGACCAGGCGACCACTTCAGTCTGCAGGCGTGACGGACAAGTTTTAATATCATCCCTTGTTTTAAAAACCCAAACTTCTCTGCAAGTAGAAATCTAGATAGCAAACTGCACAGAAAGGTCCTGGCCAATCCATTGCTGTTATCGGGGTGCTGTGTGGTTTCCGGGCTGTGTGGCCGTGTTCTAGCAGCATTCTCTCCTGACGTTTTGCCTGCATCTGTGGCTGGCAGCATCTTCAGAGGATCTGAAGGTAGGAATGGAAAGCAAGTGGAGTGTATATACTTGCTTTCCATTCCCACCATCAGATCCTCTGAAGATGCCAGCCACAGATGCAGGAGAGAATGCTGCTAGAACACGGCCATACAGCCCGGAAACCACACAGCACCCCTGTGATTCTGGCCGTGAAAGCCTTCGACAATACATTGCTGTTATCATTTATTATTATTACAAAAAGGGTGGGAAAACCTACCTTTCAAGGCTCTGCCTCTGCATTTTGCTGCATAAACGATGAGGCGTTAGATGTCCATCTTCCTTGAGATTCTAGGACTTGTAGCCTTCCACCAAGCGGCTTGTGCATGTCTATTACAGCATCCCCAGTAACTTACTTACAGATGATATTACGGCACTTGCGAAATAAGGCAGGGAAGTAGCGCCTCAGTCTGACTGACCTGCTTTCCTCTCCTTCCAGAAGCTTCCGGTAGGTTGCGATCTCGACATCCAGGGCCAATTTGACGTTCAGAAGGTCCTGGTACTCCTGGAGGTGCCGGGCCATTTCCTCCTTGAGAGCACGGGTGTCTTCTTCCAGCCGGATCACCGTGTCGTGGTAGCTGGCTGTCTCCAGGGCGTAGCGATCTTCCATCTCTCTCAGCTGCCTCTCTAGCGATTCGTTCTGTCACCAGCAATAGAGGAAGAAGAAGAAGAAGAAGAAGAAGAAGAAGAAGAAGAAGAAGAAGAAGAAGAAGAAGAAGAAGAAGAAGAAGAAGAAGAAGAAGAAGAAGAAGAAGAAGAAGAATAATTTGTATTTATATCTCCCTTTTCTCTCCTGCACGAGACTCAAAGGGGCTGACAATCTCCTTGCCCTTCCCCCCTCACAACAAACACCCTGTGAGGTGGGTGGGGCTGAGAGAGCTCCGAGAAGCTGTGACTAGCCCAAGGTCACCCAGCTGGCATGTGTGGGAGTGTACAGGCTAATCTGAATCCCCCAGATAAGCCTCCACAGCTCAGGCGGCAGAGCTGGGAATCAAACCTGGTTCCTCCAGATTGGATACACGAGCTCTTAACCTCCTACGCCACTGCTGCTCCTGCACATGGTTTAAAGCAGGGGTGGCATGGGCAATTGGCCATGCTGGCAGGGGCTGATGGGAATGGTAGTCCATGAACATCTGAAGCATCATAGGTTGACCATCCCTGGAAACCCTCAACTGACCAGATGAGAGGAGAAACCCAACAACTCCAGCAATCACAAACGCAGCAGGGCTGAGAACGAGTCAGAGATTGAAAGAGGCGGCCATTCCAGGGATGCACGCCCTGCTGCCCCCCCCCCCCCGGCCCCAGCTTATGGCTGCTCCTGGCCTTACAGAATCTGTGCGTCACTTGGCCATTGGAGTTACTCTGCCTGTCCCACCTACCGATCCTTTCAGGGACTCCAAGTCACAGGTGAGGGCCTGCAGCTGCCGGCGGTACTCGTTTGCTTCCTGCTTAGCCAGGCGCAAGGCCTCGATGTTTCGAGCTGCGGCATCAGTCAGGTCTGCAAACTGTTAGAAGTTCATTTCAGGACTTGTGACGGGATTAATTTATAAAGCAGAGTTAGCGCAATAATGAGGCAGAGTCAGTTGCTCACTGAAATAAAGTTTACATACTATAGAAGAAGGGAAGGGTAACTTGGAAGAACAAAACAAGAAATATCTTTCTAACTAGCTAGCTCCGTCAGCTAGCCTGTTGCTTGACTATTACATGGCTAATAAGCTACTCAGACACACACACACACTGACTGAGACTGAGCATGTGCAGAGAGCAACAAAGAATATATATCTATAGCCTACAGTGCAGACTGGCATGTAGCCCATGCCAGGTCTGCTTGACCAATAGGGATCAATCACCTGGTCAGTGTCTTCTGACCTCACTAACTAATTAGCATGCATCCATTAACCCCTTCATTACTGGATTGTGTGATTGGCACTTGCCACATCCCAACAACTTGATTTGTTGTTTTAAAAGAGGCAGATAATTCTAGCACTGACACTAGAGTTGAGGAAAAGGCCTTCTTTGAGGTGGAAGTTTTTTCCTTCGTTCCCCTAATACACAGGTGTCAAACTCACGGCCCTCCAGATGTTCATGAACTACAATTCCCATCAGCCCTTGCCAGTATAGCCAATGCTCACGTTGGGAAGGACTGATGGGAATTGTAGCTCATGAACATCTGGAGGGCCGTGAGTTTGACACCCCTGCCCTAATAGTATGTCAGAGCCCAGCACACCTCAGGCTGTGCACATGAAGCAAGACCATTTTAGGGTGCTCCAAAACTTCACCCCCCTCATCCAAGGGGCTGTCCCACCCAGTTCCTTATTTAAAAGGTCCTGTTTTTGCAGAGCGTTGGGGTTCCCACATTCCTCCTCAAGCTGAGGAATCCTCCCGCTTCTCTTAGCAATGTTTTTATGTATGTTTGTATTTATTAAAATATTTTTACCCCCTCCTTTCTTTTTAGCTCAGATTTGCAGCTAATCTGTGTGGTTCTTTCCTGGAGAGAGTTGGAGGACGTCTCCTTAAGCAGGAAAGAGGGATGCTTAGGAGGACGGTCAGATGTGCCCCACCGTCTATTTTCAAATGTAAATAAAATATATGCCTACATTTTAAGTCCCAGTTTAGTGGGGCCACATACGTCTCAGGAGAAACTCGTTCCAGTCCTGTGATGCCAGGTCCATATAGTCCAGTCCTGGGCATTATACGGCCCGCGGGCCACATCCGGCCCGCCGGATGACCCTGACTGGCCCCCCTGCCTTGCTGGGGAGCAAGGCGCCTTTGAAAGCCCTGCAGAAGCTGGTTGCCTTGGCTGCCGGCTTCTGTGGGGCTTTCAAAAGCGCCTCGCCCCCCTGCCTTTTGGCCCGGCCCTCCACAATATTTTCTGTTTCTTATGCGGCCCCATGGAAAAAATAATTGCCCACCCCTGATATAGTCCATAACGAATACCACCCATCCCCTCCTAGCAATCTATCAGTCAAGGGGGCAGACTTTCTCTGACTATCCAAACACAGCCCACAAAAACCAGAGTCACACACAGTTTTAACTTCTGACACGTGCTCAACGCCACCATGGACTGAGCCGAGTTACGGATGCCGAGGAGGGCCCTGCTCCGCTCCTGACCCTTTGTGACACCCGTGAAGTCACAACCCAGCGTGGTCGAATCTCGGAAGCACCAACTGGCTTACCTTGGACTTGTACCACTCCTCGGTCTCGTGCATATTGTTGGAGGCCATGGACTCATACTGGATGCGGATTTCCCGCAGGGCGGAGGAGAGGTCAGGCTTGGCCACGTCCATCTCAATGTGAACTTGCTGCTGCTGCAGCTGCTCAAGAAGCTCCCGCAATTCCTGGCAGGGGACACGAGCGGCAAAACTGAAACGTGCTGTTGAAGCTCAAAGGGTCGAGGGAGGTGGTCTAGCCTGTCCCTGAAAAATGCCAGCCGAGACATGATGCCCAGTGGTGGGATCCAAAAGTTTTAGTAACAGGTTCCCATGGTGTCGGGATTCAAACTGTGGCATAGCACCAATGGGGCTGGGTGGGGCACGACAGGGGCATGGCCGGGCATTCCGGGGGTGGGGCATTCCTGGGCAGGGCTGTGGCAAGGACGCAGCTGCTGCGCCGGTCCTTGGGCGGGAAATGAATGCACGCAGGCGCATGCTGCCACGCACGCCGGTGCGCCTCCTGCTAGACTGCTTCCAGTTCTGCGCGCTACTGCTGAGAGGAGGGCGTAACTAAGGCCAAAATCACGTGGCAAAATCACCCATTAGTAACCCCCTCTCGGCACACACAAATAATTAGTAACCTACTCTCGGGAACCTGTGAGAACCTGCTGGATCCCGCCTCTGATGACGCCTTACGGTAAAGAGAAGAGATCTCCCTGTTGACAGGGCCTTTCATACAGATCTGCTGCTGCTCTCGGTGGGGTGCGTGTCCAGTCTTGCCAAGCAAGTGTTGGAGGATCACGTGTGCTCTCTAAGTGCCTCTCCCTCCTAGAGCCGGCTGACACAAAGGTCAAGGCCATTACGAGGCCATGACTGAGCCACTGGGTGACATCACATTTTGACTGTAAGGTTGCGCTTCAACCTTGAGGTGGCTCCTGCTGTAGGTTCTGGCGGGGCGCCCGGAATAGTTATCAGTTGATGCTTTCTTGTCTGTGTGAAACTGTCTGGGTGAGTTTCTGTGTGAGAACCTAATTGTTTACTGTTTTCTTACTCTTGGTGGGAACTTCTCTGAAGCCCGTAAAAGCGGCTGCTTGTGTGTGAGGGAGTTAGCTCCTGCATTGCCTGTTACTGACTTAGAATGCCAGCTCAATAAAGAACTTAATACAGTTGCTTTTGACTGGACTTTACTGGTTCGTTACAATGACGTTAACTGGGCAGAGTTTGTTAATGGAATGATTTGCCGTTGCCTTCCCAGATGCAGTGGCGTAGCTACAGTGGGAACATCCAGGTACAATTGTCCCGGGCGCCACCATCGTAGGTCACGGGGAGGGCACAAAATGCCTCCCCACATAGCCACACACCCCTACCAGGCCAGGTACAAGTGCCTCAGACGCCCAGGCTACACACAGGCCCTCTGGCTGTGTGCATTTAAAAAGGTTGTCTTTCAGTAGGCATGGTCCTGCCTTTGGGCTACCTTTTAAGTCAGTGATGGCGAACCTATGGCACGGGTGCCACAGGTGGCACTCAGAGCCCTCTCTGTGGGCACGTGCACATAGAGTTCATCATGTGGGGGAGGAAAATCACCCACCCACCCACCCACACATATCTAGGCTGGCCTGGGCCACTGAGCATGATGTGCGCGCACCGTGGTGAGCAGGGAGGACTCGGCTGGCAGGCCTGGTGTCTGTGCTCTGGATGGCTGCTGCCCAAGGGGGGGCACAGAGGAGGCAGAGATGCTAGAGAGGCGCAGAGTGGTGCGCGCGGGACTTGCTGGAGGCTAGAGCAGGCTGGCCCCTGCTCGAGCGGGTGGGGCAGAGGAAGAGGGAGCCAACCGGTTTTTTCTATACGAAAACCTCAGCATTCTGGTTAAATTGCCGGGTTGGCCCTTTGCAATAAATAAGTGGGGTTTGGGTTGCAATTTGGGCACTCGGTCTCAAAAAGGTTCGCCATCACTGTTTTAAGTCATGGTGAGCATTTTTTAAATTCTGGTTTTTAACTGTAACGTAAGCATAACATGTTGCTGCTGCCCTGAGCCCTTCTGGGATGGGCGGGATGTAAAACTAAAACTAAAAATGAATTAATTTTTTTTTTTTTAACACACACACCCTCCCGGAAACTGAGCTTGCCCTCCGTGGGCAGCTGTGAGCAAACTGGGCTTGGTGGCCCTCGTGCTGCCTCTCTCTCCATCTCCCTCTGTCCGTTCATGGTCCTCCGGGGAGGATCAGGTCTTCCTACGTCACTTCAGGGTGGACTTTTGCAGCTCACTGTTGGGCCCCAGAACGGATGGCAAGACGTTTTGACAAGCAACGCTACCCAGTCCTGAGGCTGACCAGACATACGACGTTTCCGTTGTACGTCCCTGGAAACACCAGCCGCAATCCTACCAGGACGCTTGACTTGGAACCTCCTCTAACGTTTTGTGTTCGGACCCTTCCACCATCTTTTTGTGGTGCAACCGCCCTTCTCTAGAAGTCCCACAGTGCTGACAAGAAGAAGAAGAAGAAGAAGAAGAAGAAGAAGAAGAAGAAGAAGAAGAAGAAGAAGAAGAAGAAGAAGAAGAAGAAGAAGAAGAAGAAGAAGAAGAAGAAGAAGAAGAAGAAGAAGAAGAAGAAGAAAAAGAAAGAGAAGGAGAAGGAGAAGGAGAAGGAGAAGGAGAAGGAGAAGGAGAAGGAGAAGGAGAAGGAGAAGGAGAAGGAGAAGGAGAAGGAGAAGGAGAAGGAGAAGGAGAAGGAGAAGGAGAAGAAGAAGAGTTTGGATTGATATCCCCCCTTTCTCTCCTGCAGGGGACTCAAAGGGGCTGACAATCTCCTTGCCCTTCCCCCCTCACAACCAACACCATGTGAGGTGGGTGGGGCTGAGAGAGCTCCGAGAAGCTGTGACTAGCCCCAGGTCACCCAGCTGGCATGTGTGGGAGTGCACAGGCTAATCTGAATTCCCCAGATAAGCCTCCACAGCTCAGGTGGCAGAGGTGGGAATCAAACCCGGTTCCTCCAGATTAGATACACAAGCTCTTAACCACTACGCCACTGCTGCTCCTTGACACATTCAACTGCGTGGGTGTTGCACTCATTTGGAAGGGGTGGATCTTTAGCACCTGGTCTCTTGGAGGAAGCCTGATCTCTGTACTCCAGAATAATCCCAAAAGCGGGGCTTTCCTGCTGCCACGCTGAGCGGAGTACCTCATCGTGCACTTTCTTTAAAAAGCTGATCTCCTCCTGCAGGGACTCGACTTTACGTTCCAGGTCTATCCGGGCCAGCGCAGCATCGTCCACGTCCTGCGGGACAGAGAAACCAGGAGATGAGAAGGCAAAGGACTCACAAGTTGTGAATTCTGCTCTTGTGGTCCTGGGAGGAGGGAGGTTTCTATGCTGCCCGGGAAACAGGAGCTTACGGCCTGCCTGCTCCGTGTCCATCCTCCTAGGTCCAACCCCCCTGCTGCTTCTGATAGCCTGTCCAAGGCTATATTAGACAGTGCTCACTCCTGAAAAGGAAGAGGAGGTGCAGTTTAAGTCGGCCTGGAAGTCACAGGCTGCGAGCAGACGTCCAAGGTGTGCTTTTTCCTGAACAGAGGCACACAGTGATGTAAAATGCTGCACAACAGCCACTGTGGCTCTCAGCAGAGAGGGGTCAAACTCTAGGGCTGCCACCTCCGGTTTGGGAGATTCCTGGAGATTTGGGGCTGGTGCCTGGGGAGGTCAAGGGGCAAAGGTGTGATGTCATCGGCTCCGCCCCTCGGAAGCAGCTGTTACCTGCGGAGGAGCTTTCTGGAGGTTGGCAGCCCTACTGAAAAACTGTGCCTCTTGGGATGCTCAAGGGAACTGGCGTAAAGCCCTTCCGTGCAGAAACCAGAAGCAAAACAGCAGAAACACACACACACACACACACACACACACAAACAAACAAACAACCTGGTACCAATTAGCAGGCTGTCTTTCATGCCCCCCCCCCCCCCATAATCCCAAAGTGGAATTCATCCTCTCGCTGCCTCACCTGTCTGTAGGAAGACAAATTGTTTTCGGCTTCCAGGCGCAGATTAATCTCGTCCTGTAACCTTAAACAAGAGAGAGAGAGAAAGAGGGAAAGGGGTGTGTGAAGAGCCAGACAGCCTCATTGACTTATCGGTTCTTCTCCTCTGCAAGCAGCCGCAAAGGGAGCCAGGCGCCAAGGTCAGCGCCTCCGCAGAGCCTCGGCTAATCCCCTGCTGTTTATGCGCCGACAAGCTCTGCCTCCCAAGTCATTTGACCTTTCGGGTCCTGTCTGCCATTCAAAGGGATCATCTTCTTCACTGCTGATTGAGCGCTGTCTTGGTCAATGGCTCTTCCCCAAAGTAACACGAATGGGGAAAAAACAGATCTCTGCCTCCAAGGGACTTCCAAAGCTGGCAGAGGAGCAGAGCCCCTGACTAAAGATGCACTTGCACACTAGCAGTTACTCCAGAAGGTTCTGTGCAGTAGTGGCGAACCTATGGCACTCCAGATGTTCATGAACTACAATTCCCAATTCAATTGGCCATGCTGGCTGGGGCCGATGGGATTTGTAGTCCATGCACATCTGGAGAGCCGCAGGTTGCAGACCCCTGTCCTAGTTGATCATGTCCTACTGCAAATTGCATTTTATGTACAGCTGTGTGTACAAGTTTACACCATCTTTTCTGTAGCTGCTAGTATGAAGGCCCTTAAAAGCCCACGTATGCATTATGAATTCATTCTGCGTTTGCCTTGTGAAAACACTTCCCTGCACGCAGTAAGTTTTAGGGTTGTTGGTTTTTGGTTGAAAAATACCTGCAGATTTGTGGGGTGGAGTCAGAGGAGGGTGGGCTGGGGAGGGGGGGGAGGGGAGGGGAGGGTGGTCTTCAGCAGGGTATAACAGCAGTGGTGGGATTCAAAAAATTTCACAACCGGTTCCGATGGTGGTGGGATTCATATAATGACCGTTTGAAGTATTTAAAAAGTGGTAAATCGAAAGATCGTTTAAATAAAACATAGATATAAGGTTTAACAAAAAAAAAATCCATGTGTTTTGTAAACTACATCCTTTTATGCCGTCTGTATTTATCACTTTTGTAGCACAATAAGTTAATCAGGACTAGATACTGCACTTCTGTTCAGAGGCGTATCTGCCCGGTGATATGGGGTACCCCATGTCCCCGGGCGCACGCCATCTGGTAATATGGGGGCGCAAAATCAGCACTCCACGTGACCAATGCTGCCACTGCCACCTCCTCCCGGCCTAGCAGCTGGGGGGAGAGGGAAACTTGCGTGTTCTTCATAAGCCCCCACTCGATTTGAAAATCACGTACTCTTCCTAAGCCCTGCATGCGCACGACCACCTCACCACAAATCACCCCTCCCTTCCCCCATATGTGCGCACGCACAGACCCTCTTGCCCTGCTCCCGTCCCGCTGCCTGCCCCTCCCCCATTTCCAAAGTCACCCTGTTGCAAAGTAGCCTAAAGCCACAAACAGCCAATGATTTGTTTGTTTGCTTGTAAATTACTTAGATTTTTATGCCGCCCTACCCCCCGAGGGGCTCCGGGCGGTGTACAACATAAACCAATACCATACTAAACAGGGGAGCAAACTATACAAAGACACCATAACAAATTACCTAGGCTCCATCCAAGATTATCATTGAAACTTACTAAAATCCCATTAAGTCAGTGGTTAAGATAATAAAAGGCATCCAGTAAATCCATATTTAAAATCCTCCCCCAAAAGAGGGTAACGGCTAGGACTCTCCATAGGAGGGTGGCCCAGAAGTAAAAGAGCAGAGAGCAGAGAGGGGGCACCACTCCTTCAAAGAAGGAGGAGGAGGAGGAGGAGGAGGAGGAGGAGGAGAAAATGTGCAGCTCTTGCTTCAGTTGAGTGCAAGAGGTGAGATTAACAAAGGGTCCCCCCAAACGAAGGACAGAGAAATGACGGGTTCTATGGAACCCTCTAGAACCTCCTGAATCCCACCTCTGTATAAGAGCATAGAGTCCACCCTCCAGACCAGCCATTTTCTTCAGGACCTCTGTAGTCTGGAGAGGAGCTGGAATTTTGGCAACCCCAAATACACCCATGCTTGAGCGAATGCTGCCTTTTCTCTTCTGTGATGCTCTCCTATAAGCAGGGGGCTTTTATGTTGCAAGACCACTTCACCACACAGCCCTTGAAGCTGCAAGGTCCTAGAACAGACCGCGAGGGCATCTGATGCAGCTCCCTTCCTGTATCTCTGTGGAGCCATGTCCAGGTTGCCTTGGGTGTCAATCAGGAAGAAAGGCGGCATATGCTTGTCATAAACAAGGGGAAACTGCCCCCAGAGCCAGCCTGGTGTAGTGATTCACTCATCGGGTGAAGTGGGTTCAGTTCTCCCCTCCTCCACATGAAGCCTGCTGGGTGACTTGGGCTACTCGCAGTCCTCTCCGAACTCTCTCAGCCCCACCTGCCTCACAAAGTGTCTGTTGCAGGGAGAGGGGGGAAAGGAATTTGTAAGCCCCTTTGAGTCTCCCCGCACTGGAGAAAAGCGGAGTATAAATCCAAACTGTTCTTCAGAATCCTGCTCTATTCCCTCTCTCAGACATATTCCTGTTCTTCTTCACCAGACCTGTGCAAACAAAACCAGGCAACCAACTCCCCTTCTACACTCCACAGCTGTCCCCCGCAACTAGCAGGTGCTTTACTGCTCATATTCAACGCTGAGTCTCTCCTCCAAGCGCCAACGCTGTAGGCTGCAATAAGGGCCAGCTACAGCCCCTGAGCACACTCCGTCTACCTCAACAACATCACACAAAACTTCTTTTGAAATGCTCCCCTGGCCAGGGGATCTCGAACCTGTGGCTCTCCAGATGTTCATGGACTACAATTCCCATCAGCCCCTGCCAGCATGGCCAATTGGACTACAATTTCCATCAGCCCCTGCCAGCATGGCCAATTGGACTACAATTCCCATCAGCTCCTGCCAGCATGGCCAATTGGCCATACTGGCAGGGGCTGATGGGAATTGTAGTCCATGAACATCTGGAGAGCCACAGGTTGAAGACCCCTGTCTAACCTCTATCAAGACTGGCTTTCCTTGCATGGCCCACACACCAGCAAGGCTGCCCATGGACAACATTCTGTTGCTACTACACAAAACAAAAAGAACAATGACCACCATTGTGGTGGAAAGTATCCCCTGTTCAGGATGACAACAAGGACTGGAGATTTGTGAATTCATCCGCCAATGCCTGGACTGTCTTGGTTCTGGAATGCTCCATTTGGGTCCTCATGCCTACCTCGTTCTGTCCCCAAGGCGGAGCATCCGAGAACAAAAATGGTCCAGGAAATGGTGGATTAATTCACAAATCTCCTGTCATCTTTATCCTGAACAGGGGACAACAACGAACCAGACCAATGACTGCCAAAACTTAAAGTCACATAAGAACGTTGTATTGAATGTGAAAAGGTAGAAGACAACAATTATGGAAAGCACAGGTGCAATAATCACCAATGCGTGGGCGAAACATTAACAATGCATTGTCGGCGCTTTCACGTGGCATCGATTCAGCTTTGCTTCTGGTAGGGAAGTTTTCCAGGCTGTGTGGCCATGCGTCCGGTGGTTGCAGACTAGATTCATGGGCACACACAGCCCTGAAAACCCACTGGGAATCAACCATCGAAAACACTGGCCCCTTCCGCACATGCAAAATAATGCGTTTTCAAACCACTTTCACAACTGTATTGTCGAAGGCTTTCACGGCCGGAATCACTGGGGTGCTGTGTGGTTTCCGGGCTGTATGGTTTTCTTGCTTAGCATTTATATGCTCGTTTTGCTGCATCTGTGGCTGGCAGCATCTTCAGAGGATCCTCTGAAGATGCCAGCCACAGATGCAGGCGAAACGTCAGCAGAGAATGCTGCTAGAACAATGCTTTCATACAGCCCGAAACTACACAACACCCTTACAGCGGCTACTTTCACAACCTGCTGTTTTGCTGCAAGTGAATTTTGCTATTCCGCACAGCTTCGAAGAGCACTGAAAGCAGTTTGAAAGTGCATTATTTTGCATGTGCGGAATGAGCCAATGTTTGCAAGACTGCAACAAACGCTAAGTGCAAGTGAAAGGGAAAGTTTTGCCCAAAACGCACGGAAGAGATGAAGATGAAAATGGACGGAAAACTCAGGCAAGTCCTTCTGTAACAGCCTCATGAACAGGTAAGTCCAGGTCTTCCAACTGAATATATAGACATCAGTATCTTCAAGATAATGTCTAGATGGGTGCTTCTGGGTCTCCATCAATGCCACCGAATTTCATAGCCTGCCCATAGTATGGGTGTAATATTCTAGCCTATAATTAATATTTGGCTGTTGGACGATCCCAACAATTTCAGGGGCCAGGCTTTCAAAGTGTCATCTTGTAAATATTCGGAGCAATAAAGCTGCATGTAACGATTTTAAGGCTGGATTGACATGTCTGTAGGTTTGTGTGTCTTTAAACTGAGTGCTGAATAGGAGAGAGCGGGATCTGTGTGTGTAGAGGGTGAAGTTGTGTGAGAGAAATCTTGGCTGTGTTTTTACAAGGAGAGAGGGAGAAACTGGAGTTGGTTTTGAGATGTATTATCCTGTGAGGAACATAGAAACTGTCAGAGTTAGAGGGTCACAACTCTCTCTGAGGAAGAACTGAAGTCAGAAAAGGACAGAAGCTGTAGGGTGTGACGAAGGGTGACAGTTTCCTTGTAAGAGGGAAAAGGTTAAATTCTAGTCCGAGAGAACAGTATAAGGGATAGAAGATGTAAAAAGGGTCAGAAAGACTTTATGCTGATTGGAAGCGATTTAAAGTATTTGGTGCCTCAGTTGGATTTTATTTTAATTTTTGTAAATAATTTTGTTTGGAACGACGTTATCTACCAGTTATAAATAAAATCTTATTTTGGTTCAATTAAATACTGGAACTCCCACTGGATTTTCCTCAGTACCATAAAGGCTATCCTTACATTTCGCACACTCCCCTTTTTAAAAAGGGGAGGAAATAAAAGGGGTGTATTTTTTTTGGGAATGTTATTCCTGGTGGCAGCCTACAAAATAAAGATAGAAGAAGAAGAAGAAGAAGAAGAAGAAGAAGAAGAAGAAGAAGAAGAAGAAGAAGAAGAAGAAGAAGAAGAAGAAGAAGAAGAAGAAGAAGAAGAAGAAGAAGAAGAAGAAGAAGAAGAAGAGGAGTTTGGATTTATATCCCCCCTTTCTCTCCTGTAAGAGACTCAAAGAGGCTTACAATCTCCTTGCCCTTCCCCCCTCACAACAAACACCCTGTGAGGTGGGTGGGGCTGAGAGAGCTCTGAGAAGCTGTGACTAGCCCAAGGTCACCCAGCTGGCGTGTGTGGGAGTGGTCAGGCTAATCTGAATTCTCCAGAGAAGCCTCCACAGCTCAAGCGGCAGAGCTGGGAATCAAACCCGGTTCCTCCAGATCAGAGTGCACCTGCTCTAAGTCACTGCTCTTAGCCACTACGCCACAGAAAAAGAGAAAAAGATACACAAGGAGAAAGAGAGGAGGGGGCACTACACTGTGCTTTTCATAAGTGTTGTCTTCTGACCTTTTTACGTTTAATACAATATTCTTATGCGTCTTTAAATGTTGGTGGTCATTGGAGTGGTAAGTTTCTATTCTAATTCAATATTCTGCTGCCGACATCTCTCCCCCTCGGATGTTAGAAAGTTTGTGAACATTCCAAGGTGTCAGTAGAGCTCCGAAGCCAAGAAGCTAAACAGAGTTGGCCCTGGTTTGTACTTGGGTGGGACACCAGCAAGGGATCCCAGGGAGGCAATGACCCCCCCCCCCCACCTACATTGGTCTCTTCCCTTGAAAGCCCTACTGAGTTGCCGTAAGTTGACTGGGACTGGATGGCACTTTGCGCGCACATTTACCAGTTGAGAATATTTACTTCCATGCCATGGAAAACTTCAGCTGTGTATATCCAAACATTGGGCCTTTCCCCACTTACCTTAATCCCCCCTGTGCCGCGCGCCCAGGCGTCCCTGCTCTGCGCAGGGTCATCACAAGGCGCCGTTTAAAAGAGCACCAGGGATGCCGCGCGCTGAGGGGGCACGACAGCGACAGCATCAGCGTCGGGGCGGCTGCGCTGTCACCGCCCCTGTTGTGGGGAGGTCTGGGGGACCCCGCGCTACTTGAGGAGAGTAGCGCAGGGCTTAAGGTAAGTGGGGAAAGGCCCATTAATTGAGACATTTAGCTCCATGGCTATTGGCAACCCTAGAAGTCAGAGATCCTCAGCCAATGGCTGGAAGGAAGGGCAAACGAAGAGACGGATGTTGCATGCTCAATACTGTAC
This sequence comes from Sphaerodactylus townsendi, assembly GCF_021028975.2. NCBI lineage: Eukaryota > Metazoa > Chordata > Lepidosauria > Squamata > Sphaerodactylidae > Sphaerodactylus > Sphaerodactylus townsendi. The sequence goes on along the minus strand of NC_059439.1, from coordinate 908,674 downwards.
CCACCCCATAGATAACTTTTTGTGTGTGAATATTCTGTAACTTTTACAGTCGGTCAGCTTATGACCTCTTATTCGCAAGAGAGTGACAGAAGAAAAAGCCACTTTTATCCCATAATATCCAATACTATTCTACAGGCTTGGAGAGAAAATGTCATCTGCTGACCCAAAACCCTCCACATTTTTATGGATGAAGCGAGGCTCTTTCGGGGCCTCAGAATATCCCCAAAGCTTATTTGAATGGCAAACACTAGTCTGGTACCTCCTAATGGGTGAATCGAGCAAGGTGACCTACAGGCAAGGAAAGGGAAGGCGTTTTGGATGCTCACGGTACGCCCCACCCCAAAAAGTGGCCCAGTGAGCACTGGGGCCACGGGTCAGCGGAAGGGAAAATAAAGGGAAACTGCAGGACAAAGCAAAATGAGTTGAGTTCCCCACATTTTGACAGCATTCAGCTGGTTAAGGGAAAGTTTCTCCTTCAGTCGTGTTCGACCCTGCGGTACCACTGCAAGCAGTGATTTCATAGGCAAGCCGTTTTTGTGGGGTAGTTTGCCATTGCTTTCCCCAGCTATTCTTTACCCCCTAGCTATGTGCTAGGTACTCATTTACTGACCAAGGAATGGATGAATGGCTGAGCTGACCATGAGCTGGCTGCCAGGATATCTGACCCACAGGGGGCTCGAACTCCTGACCGTGTGAGTGGCAGTGCAAGCACTTAACCACCATGCCACGCGGCTCCTTGTGTTATACTGGGCCCAAAATTATTGGTGAAGGAGTTAGTGCAGCTGCAAAGAAGTCTCTTCCTACTTGGCCTAGCCCAAAAGATAGCCTCTTAACTTAACGTGACCAGATGGTCACCTTTGTAAACTGGGATGGGTGGGTAGGCGGCCGGCCGTGTGCGCGCGCGCATGCGTGCGCAGCCGCAGGAGCGCACTGCCTTCTGGGGTGCTCCCGTTTCCCGCCCTGTGACAGGGCGGGAAACGGGAGCGCCTCAGAAGGCCGTGCTCCTGTGGCCGCATGCGCAGGAGGCTGCTGCACTGCCTTGTGCCCCAGAAGGCAGTGCGGCAGCCTTCCAAAAATCAGGACACTTTAAAAAACCCGCGGGATGCGGGACAAATTGTTTTAAGGCGGGACTGTCCCGCCAAAAGTGGGACGTCTGGTCAGCCTTTCTTAACTTGATATGGCTGATCTGGTTACCTGGATCTACAAGATGATGACATCTTGACTAGGCTACTCTAACGCACTATATGTTGGTCCCCCCTCAAAGTCAGTTGGAAAACTCCAGCAGATGCGGCTCAGTGATGATCACTGATAGGTTTTAGGCTGTCTCGTGCTCTAACCTACCTTGCAGGGTTGTTGTCAGGATAAAATGGAAGACTGATGAATGCTGCCCTGTGTCCCACCCTCCAGAAGGGTGGAAGGAGTTTCACAGAGTTCTCTTACTTTTGCCGGAGACTGTTGAGGTCCTCCAACAGACTGTCCCTCTCAATCTCCAGCCTGGCCTTGGAGCTGGACAGCTGATCGACTTGGCGCCGGAGCTCCCGGAGCTCTTCCTGGTAGACGTCGGCCAGCTTGGTGGGTTCCTTGTCCCGGATTTGGTTGAGCTCGGCTGCCAGGACTTTGTTCTGCTGCTCCAGGAAGCGGACCTTCTCGATGTAGCTGGCAAAGCGGTCGTTCAGCTCCATCATCTCCACCTTCTCGTTGGTGCGCGTCTCCTTGAACTCTGTGTTGAGGGCATCTGCCAGGGAGAAGTCCACCTTGTCCGGGGAGAACTTGGGGCCCGCACGGAAGCTGAGGCTGGCCGTCTTCAGCTTAGTGACAGAGAACCGGGCAGTGGGGTTTGAAGGCAGGTACCTCCGGCCGGGCGAGAACCTGAGGGCATGGTGGACAGAAGTGGTCTGGGAGCCGAAGCGCCTTCCGTAGGACGACAGCTTCTGCCCCTCCATGGTCAGGGTTCTCCTCCGGGTGCCGTGGACTCAGACGCAGCTTTCCCTATGAGCTGCAATGAGTTTTATTCAGAAGGGCCAGCCCACCCCAGTGTATGCGTGTCATGGGCTAGAAGTGGCGGGGGGCAGGGGGGAGGGCTGTCTGCCAAGTCCTGCCGCCTCACACCAGCCCTGCCAAGTGCCCAGCATCTTGGCAAAGAAACAAAAGACAGACTTCAGGCAGAAGCCCTGGCTGTTCTTGGTGGGGAATGCCCTCGCATGGCCTTCGCCCACTGAGGCTGGCTTTTGGCCAGGGGGGCAGGTTGTCACCAAAACAGGGACGCCTCCCTTGGCTCAGAGTGACAGAGTAAGTTACGGCAAAAGCATCAGAGCTGCAGTTTGTACACAGTTTGTACACAGGAGGGCTCAAAGCTATCTGTGCTACTATCAGCTGTGGGAATGGGAAGGCCCTGAATCCAGTCCTGAGAGAGACCCCTCCCCTCGTTTCCTCCCACTGTCATCGATGTGCTAATCGGGAAGCAGCCATAGGTGTCAAAATTCGTGGCCCTCCAGATGTTATGGACTACATAAGAACGTAAGAGCAAGCCAGCTGGATCAGACCAGAGTCCATCTAGTCCAGCTCTCTGCTACTCACAGTGGCCCACCAGGTGCCATTGGGAGATCACATGCAGGATGTGAAAGCAATGGCCTTCTGCGGCTGCTGCTCCCGAGCACCTGGTCTGCTAAGGCCTTTGCAATCTCAGATCAAGGAGGATCAAGATTGGGAGCCATAGATCGACTTCTCCTCCATAAATCTGTCCAAGCCCCCTTTAAGGCTATCCAGGTGAGTGGCCATCACCACCTCCTGTGGCAGCGTATTCCAAACACCAATCACACATTAGCGCTGGAAGAAGTAAGTTTTCCACTTTTTTTTGAGATCCTAATTCTTCCCCAGCATATTTTCAATGGATTGCCCCCTGGTTTCTGAGTATTTGTGAGAAAGAGAGAAAAATGTCTCTCTGTGGGCATTTTCTACCCTATGCATGAATTTTTATAGACTTTGAAATCTATTGTCCCCCCCTCAGCCGTCCTCCTCTCCAAACTAAAGAGTCCCAAATGCTGCAGCCTCTCCTCATAAGGAAGGTGCTCCAGTCCCTCAATCATCCTTGTTGCCCTTCTCTGCACTTTTTCTATCTCCTCAATATCCTTTTTGAGATGTGGCGACCAGAACTGAGCACAGTACTCCAAGTGCGGTCGCACCACTGCTTTATATAAGGGCATGACAATCTTTGTAGTTTTATTCTCAGTTCCTTTCCTAATTATCCCCAGCATAGAGTCTGCCTTTTTCACAGCTGCCATGATGCTGGCAGGGGATGATGGGAACTGTAATCCATAACATCTGGAGGGCCACGAGTTTGACACCTGTGCTTAAGAAGTCCATCCATTCCACATCTGTATTTGTATAAAAACAATGGAGCGGATGCTACGCAGGATTAGGAGCTAGGAAACTGGGACTCAAATCTCTTCTCTGGTGGATTCCGCACGGGCCAAAATATTATGGGTGTGCAGGATGTAATATAAGCCATTGGGCGGCGGGGATGTGTGTGTGTTTCGTGCAGGTCCCATTCCCAAAATGAGTTTGGCTCATTTTATTCCCCTCAACCCAGGGTTTTCGAAGATGGCTGAACCCGTGGTCCTTCCACACGAGCGTGGGCTGGTGGTGCTCCCACGCCAACACAACAGGCAGGAGACGCTTTATTTCCCTCCCTTCCACCCATACACCTTAAATTCCGTGCCCAGGAGAATCTGCCCAACCGCCATCTTGTGCAGGTCGCCCAGCCGGTTGTGGGCAGATTCTCGGAGCTCCCCAAGCACGTTTTCTCCCTGTGGCAGTGAGCACGACCAGTCGACAGCAACACGTTCACTGTGGCGCAGCCGATCCTATTGTGGGATGATTGGCGTGGCTGCGGGGAACCAGTCCCGTATGCCCGAGCAGCTATGTGTGGGTTGCAGGAAATTAAAAAGAGAGAGAGAGAAGAGTCTCCGTGTGAAGGTGTGAGAGCAACCCGGATTGTTTCCACAGGCTCCAAACGCTGCCTGAATGACATGCATGTGAACAGGAAGAGGGAAAATGGCTTCCTTTAGAACAACTGCAACCCATTATACACATGCTGTGTGAAATTATTATTTTTAATTATTTATTGGATTTGGTATACTGCCCAATCCCCAAGGGGGCTCTGGGCGGTGAACAATAAAACAGGAACAAAGAGAATAAACAACAAATCCAACCATATGATAAATATCAGTTAAAATCCCATTAAAACAGCAGCAATCCACCTCTCTCTCAGTTAAACTTACCTTACAGGGTTTCTGCGAGGGTAACATGGAGAAGAATGCCAGGGGGATGCCATCTTGTTGATGGAGAGGCATTCCCCGGAACCATGTACCAGCTTAAGATAACACATCGCTGCTGCTATTGAGACCTATGTAACCGGCCTGCTGTACGTAACCTCTGCCATCTGTGCATCCTTCCCTTGACCTTTGCTTTATGGCTTCGCATGCTTGTAGACAACTAGGCTTCCCCTGATCCTCCCGTCCCAAGGGAACTTCCGTTATCTCATGGGAGGGAACTCGCTATCTGCTCGCGACCTTGGGGCGTGTCAGCTCCAAAGAGCGTTTTTCACCAATTATTGAGAAGACAGGAGGGGGGCTTGCTTTGGGGATGAAGAGGATTGCAAATGCCGTCTTTGTCAGAGCTGGCTTTGTTTGTGTGGTACTTCGATGCCTGCTCAATAAACACTACGGATCAATACTTCAGAGTCCGTTTGTTGGCTTAAGGGTCTGAGACCGAACAAAGAGACGACAATATATGTTGACAGGTAGATATATCGATCTCGTTGTTTGTTCAGAATCTCTTCATGATGGAATAACTGCATCTGTTTAACGTTGCTTACTGTGTTTTTTTTAAGATTCCACCATTTTTAACTACGCAGTGTTATATGGTTTAATTATATTTTGTTTTATTGTTACCCTTCTTGAATCCTGACTTGACCAAGTGAAAGGTGGACTTATAAATATTTACAATAAATAAGTGTCCATCGACAGGGTAGTGTGGCGACCTCTGGATTGGGAAAGACCTGCAGATTTTAGGGGCGGGGCCCGAAGAGAACAGAGTTTGGGGACGGCAGAGACTTCATGGGTGCATAATGCCGCAGAGCGCACATCTCAAAGCAGCCCTTTTCTCCAGATGAACTGATTTGTGCTTGCTGGAGATCAGTTGAAATCCCAGGAGTGGCGGAGGAGGTTAAGAGCAGGTGCATTCTAATCTGGAGGAACCGGGTTTGACTCCCAGCTCTGCCACCTGAGCTGTGGAGGCTTATCTGGGGAGTTCAGATCAGCCTGTGCACTTCCACACATGCAAGCTGGGTGACCTTGGGCTAGTCACAGCTTCTCGAAGCTCTCTCAGCCCCACCCACCACACAGGGTGTTTGTTGTGAGGGGGGAAGGACAAGGAGATTGTCAGCCCCTTTGAGTCTCCTGCAGGAGAGAAAGGGGGGCTATACATCCAAACTCCTCCTCCTCCTCTTCTTGTTCTTCTTCTTGTTCTTCTTTTTGTTCTTCTTGTTCTTCTTCTTCTTGTTCTTCTTCTTCTTGTTCTTCTTCTTGTTCTTCTTCTTGTTCTTCTTCTTGTTCTTGTTCTCCTCCTCCTCCTCCTCCTCCTCCTCCTCCTCCTCCAGCCCCTGTCAGGAAGCCGGCAACTCTACGTCAGGAGGTAAAGGCCAGCAAGCACAGCTCTCCATGCATTCGGGAGTCCTGAAACGTCTCTGAAATCCAGCCCAGCACACAGCTTTAATCCCCCTCAGCAGTCTTTTGCCCTCTTTCAACCATGAGTGACCAGATGACGGTTCTCTGATTCCTCTCGGAGGCATCAGGTGGAGGCAGGCAGCGGAGAAATTAATTAAGAAAGACTTCAATGAAATGTCCCCACGAAACCCCCGATGGATGTTCAACTCCAGTGGCTCTTAAAAGACAGCCTCCTCCCCAACATCCCGATTCCCGGCACTTTTCAATTGAAGCTTGAGCTGGAAGTGCATCCATTGCTATTGTGTTGAGCACAGAGAAGCCCAGGAGGCGCCTGGCAGCGGCTACCGAGGAGGGCAGGGGAGGTGGAGTCTTCGACACTCCTTTCGGTAGAGGAAAGCAAGGAATAAAAACCAACTCTCCTCCTTTCCAGGATTATTGTCTTTTCTAGTGACTTTTGTCTTCTCATAAAATGACTAATGTATGACAGACGCCATTATCGTCATTTTAGCTTCTAGGGAGTGTTCAGGCTTGATTGACTGACCAACATATCTGTGTTCTTGGAGGCCCAGGGCACCTGCGACACTCTCTTCCAAATGAGTCAACTTTATTGACCGCATAGGAAAACTGATGAAGAAACATAACCTACAAACAATCTACAGACCCACTAAGAAAATCCAACAAATGCTACGTTCAGCAAAGGATAAGAGGGGTCCTCTAGCTTCTGCAGGAGTCTACCACATACCATGTAACTGTGGACAAGGTTACATAGGAACCACCAAACGCAGCGCTCAGACACGAATTAAAGAACACGAAAGGCACTGCAGACTATTTCAGCCAGAAAAATCAGCAATAGCAGAACACTTGATAAACCAACCTGGACACAGAATATTATTTGAAAACACAGAAATTCTGGACCACTCTGACAACCGCAACGTCAGACTACACAGAGAAGCTATTGAAATTCACAAGCACATGGACAATTTCAACAGGAAGGAAGAAACCATGAAAATGAACAGAATTTGGCTGCCAGTGTTGAAAAACTCTAGAATCAAGACAGTGACTAATCAGCTCCACACAAACACTGGAAAACTATAGACTATAGCACTCAAAGGAAACAAAGACCAGGATACTTCTATTCAGATCCACCCACCTATTGACCTTGCTATCTTCATTGTTACTCCCATGCTACAGACTTCTCTGTGACTCACATGCCAGGCTACTCTGTTCAGATGGCCTCACCTTTTGACCTCACAGTATATACACTCCACTTGCTTTCCATTCCTACCATCGGATCCTCTGAAGATGCTGCCAGCCACAGATGCAGGCAAAACGTCAGGAGAGAATGCTGCTAGAACACGGCCAGACAGCCCGGAAACCACACAGCACCCCAACTTTATTGCTGCTAGCTTTCTTCACTGACCAGATTTCACAATCGTACATAGTATTAGGGAATATCTTGGTCTCGATTGCCAGTGACACATCCTTACGCTGAAGGATCTTTTCTAGTTCCTCTGCGGTTGCCCTGCCTTCCGAGTCTCCATTACATTCTGATTTCTTGGTCCTGATTTCTTGGTTGGTTTTCCCATTTTGGTTGATGGTTTAATCTTCATAAATAGTAGTTTCAAGCCTTCGTCATTTTCTGCCAGTCACGTGTTATCATTTGCTTATTACAAATTGTTGTTTTGGGAAGACCTCTACCATGCCCCTGATGCGCCAACGGGGCTGGTGGCAGCACGGGAGTGCTGACGGGGCACCTAATGCTGGGTCAAGGAATCCTGGAAGGGTGTGGCGTCCCCGGATGGCATGATTGCCCCTCTGCTAGGATAAGTTCCTTTGGGAGACAAGTCTGCCGCCGTGACCCCATTCTGCCTCCACAAGACGATTCGCCCCACCCCCTCCCTGGACTGTAACTTATTTAGGTCCAAAGGACTGGGAAGGTCGCCTCCAGCTGCATGAACCATTCCAGATCCTGAGATAATCTGGGAAGGCCATGTCACAAAACGCACTCATTTGGAATACTGGTTTTCGCAGTCTTAGAAAGGAAGGTTTCTTAGCTAGTGGCCTACGTCTGTGGAATTCCTTCCCGCTGGCTTTTGGCTTTGTCCTTGCAGGAATTCTGGGAATATCCAGTGGCGTATCTACCTAGGGACAAGGGGCACCCCTTGTCCCCGGGCACCACTCTTCTGGTCACGTGGGGGGCGCAAAATTGCCCCCCCCCCACGTGACCAGGAAGTCCTGCTGCCTCGTCGTTTTCGTGTGCCTCAACCTATCCATGTCAGTCGAGGCACGCAAAAACGATGAGGCAGCAGGACTTTCTGCTGCCTCCAAGCACCCTCAAACCCCCCCCCCTGGACTCCTCCCTCCCTTCCTTCCTCCCCTCCCCAGTCAGAAGAGACTGCCGGCTGCCGGCTGGGAGTCCAGCCGGCAGGGGGAGGGGAGGTGGGCACCCTAGACCTTTGCCATGTCCATGGTGACATGGGTGGGGTCAAGGTCAGTGGGGGGGTGGAGCCTGGGGGCATCAGGGGGCAAAGCCAGGGTGGCGGTGGGGCAGAGCCTGGAGGCGCATCCTGGAGACAATTTGTCTCCGGGCGCCATTTACCCATGGTGAGCCTCTGGGAATATCTAAACATGCTTTTGTTGGGAATGGCCTTTCAAGAACTTGTTCCCGGAGTATTCATTTCTGGATTTTATTGAAGATTTGTTATTGTTGGACTTCATTATGAGCCACTCTGGGAGTTCATAGAATCTAGCAGCGTGTAAGGGAAGAACTGGAACATAAATACTTCTTCAAAGCAAAATGTTTCACTGAGCACACAGTAGACGTCTTCCTTTGGGAGACAGGCTTGCCTGGCTGGGAACTCCTAGTCTTCTTTCAGAGAAACACGATGCGTAGCTTCTAGGGAAATGTTTTGTAGCACGAGCTCACATTGCCAGGCCAGTCGAGGCTCCCCAGCCTGCTATGAACCGAGAAGAGGCTCCAGAGAAACTCACACGCTGCCCTTCAACGGACGCGTGGCAGAGAGTCAAGCTGTTGTCCGGGAGTCTACTGGTTTCTCTGCTGGCCATGTCTCTGGCCCACGGCTGCGTTCCCAGCTCCAACCCAGGCACTCATAGCCCCCCCCCCCCCCCCGTGAAACTGCTCATTGTTGCTCCGTCCCCACGTCCCACTGGAGCCAGGAGGAGACAACCCCACAATGGCCTTATTAATGGACCAGAGGCCACGGCATCAGCAAACCCCCCATCTGGGAACAGAAGGGCCTCCGTGCTCCATCTGTTTCAAGGGGTTTCCCGATGTCATGCTCATCGTGGCAAGATTGATACCCCCTCTGGCATTACCCCAAGCATGGGGGCTACTGTCAGAACACACCGTCCCCCAAATCCCAGCCTGGGAAGGACTAAGCGACACAAAGAGCGGAATTAACGACAAAATCCTGTCTCTGGGTTATGGGAAGCAGAGCAGTGCTCCAGCAAAGGATTCTGGGACTGCCAGCACACAAATAATGCACAGCTTCACAGGTAGCAGGGGCACCTCTGGAAGTCACTCCCCCTTTCTCCTGGCGTCCTGTGTGGCTTTGTTCTGATATCAGTGATTGGGCCAGGGGTCTGCCACCTGCGGCTCTCCAGATGTTCATGGACTACAAATCCCCATCAGCCCCTGCCAGCATGGCCAATTGTAGTCCGTGAACATCTGGAGAGCCGCAGGTTGCAGACCCCTGGGACGTCCAACATCCTTCCTGGTTAGTCTCTCTGTGATGTTTAAATTGGCTTTAAGATTTTCTTGATCTCTGCCTCGTCTCCCTGCTCTGCCTGCCTGTTCCTGGTCCTGGAAATGCCTGGAGATTGGGGGAACTCAGCTTGAGAAGGGCGGGGTTTGGGGAGGGGCATGTCAGGAGGCCTGTATTTGGGGATTTTGCTTATGCGGCTGTCTCTATGCACAGGGGGAGGTGGAATGGGTTAAATCAGTGATGGCGAACCTTTTCGAGACCGAGTGCCCAAATTGCAACCCAAAACCAACTTATTTATCGCAAAATGCCAACACGGCAATTTAACCTGAATACTGAGGTTTTCATTTAGGAAAAACGGTTGGCTCCGCAGTGCGTGTTACTCGGGAGTAAGCTTGGTGAAGCAACCATGCAACGCTTCGAATGGGTGAATCATGACCCTAGGAGGGTTTACCCAGAAGCAAGGTCAGCCTAGATATGTGTGTGTGTGTGTGGGGGGGGTGATTTTCTGCTCCCCCTATATGACGAACTCTGTGCATGCGTGCCCACAGAGAGGGCTCTGAGTGCCACCTCTGGCACCCGTGCCATAGGTTTGCCACCACTGGGTTAAATGCATTTCTAACTGTCTCTTCACTGTTTCTGTAGAGTGTTATGCAGTACCAGGTGGTGTTCAAGGTCACTGTTTTAGGCACGCTTTCCCAGGCTGGGGTGTGTGTGTGATCTCAGTTTTGGCTTTAGCCAGGGAAGATCCAACACCATTAAAAACCGCTGTTCTTCAACAAGAGTTTGTGTGTGTTTTGGGGATTCTGACATTAAGCCAGAACTGAGATTTTGCCCGCGCAAAACCCAGTAATGAAAACAACTTGCACATTAGGGAGGGTTTTAAAAATGGGTTTGCTGGGCGCCCGATTCGATTTTAAACTTCGTGTTAACCGCTGTTTTAAATGGGGATCTAGTAATTTATTTATATTGGAATTTAATTGTTTAGTTTGATTGTATTTAACTGAATTATGATTTAACTATGTTGTACACCGCCCAGTGCCCTTCGGGGATAGGGCGGGATATAAAACTAAACAGTAAATAAATAAATAAAAATAATTTCTGACAGGGCGGGACTCCAGTGCGGCAAGTGGCCATAGAGTCCAACTTTCCATTTTTGTCGGGGGGACTGATCTTAGTCACCCAGAGATCTGTTGTTGTAGCCTGACATCTCCAGCTACCACCTGGAGGATGGCAACCCTGCTACTGGTTGGGACAGTGCCTAGCATGGATGGGTGTGTGTGTGTGTGTGTGTGTGTGTGTGTGTGTGTGTGTGTGTGTGTGTGTGTGTGAAGCCAGATGCACTGACCCAACAAGAAAAACATAGGTCTTTTTTGCACCTGTGGTCCCCTCCTCTTCCAGTGTGCATTCTCTTCAGGTTTGAGTCTCACACACAATTTCTGGTCTCCAGCGCTCAAGCCAGTCTCCGATCTGAGAATCCCCTGGGTTTCTGAGTGCAAAAGGACCTGTGTTTTTCTTGTTGGGTCAGTGCACCTTAACCTGACCAATGGCCCTAGAATGTGGCTCAAACCATCACACAATGCAGTCGTGTTTTAGAAAGGGAGAATTTTTCTACAAATGTGGGACAGCCCCAAGACTTGCATGAAAATTCAAAATGTTAAATAAAAGCGGGAATAGCATTAATTCCCCCTTTAAAAAAAGGGGGAAAAAGAGGTGAAAGGAAGAAGAAGAAGAGTTAGGATTTATATCCCCCTTTCTCTCCTGCAGGAGACTCAAAGGGGCTGACAATCTCCTTGCCCTTCCCCCCTCACAACAAACACCCTGTGAGGTAGGTGGGGCTGAGAGAGCTCCGAGAAGCTGTGACTAGCCCAAGGTCACCCATCTGGCATGTGTGGGAGTGCCCAGGCTAATCTGAATTCCCCAGATAAGCCTCCACAGCTCAGGCAGCAGAGCGGGGAATCAAACCCGGTTCCTCCAGATTAGAACGCACCTGCTCTTAACCTCCTACTCTAGCTCTCACAGAATATGTTGGGATCATGAATGGCATTGTGGGCAGAGGCGTAGCTCCAAGGGGACGGGGGAGCACGAAGCACTGGGCATGTGCCCCTGAGGGGGCCTGGTGGGGGTCTTCCGGGGCAAGACGGGGGCGGAGGATGCACAGATGCACTGGGCGCGTTCCCCCTTGCTAAGCCTCTGATTGTGGGGTTGCTTAGCAGCTCCATCTAGACTAGGCTTTGAGCAGCAGTGGCGCAGTGGTTAAGAGCAGGTGTACTCTAATCTGGAGGAACCGGGTTTGATTACCTGCTCTGCCGCCTGAGCTGTGGAGGCTTATCTGGGGAATTCGGATTAGCCTGTGCACTCCCACACACGCCAGCTGGGTGACCTTGGGCTAGTCACAGTTCTTCGGAGCTTTCCCAGCCCCACCTACCTCACAGGGTGTTTGTTGTGAGGGGGGAAGGGAAAGGAGTTTGTGAGCCCCTTTGAGTCTCCGGGGGGGATATAAATCCTTCTCTTTGGCTCATTCCGCACATGCAGAATAATGCACTTTCAAACTGCTTTCAGTGCTCTTTGAAGCTGTGCGGAATGGCAAAATCCACTTGCAAACAGTTGTGAAAGTGGTTTGAAAATGCATTATTTTGCATGTGCAGAAGGGGCCTTCCTCCTCCTCCTCCTCCTCCTCCTCCTCCTCCTCTTCTTCTTCTTCTTCTTCTTCTTCTTCTTCTTCTTCTTCTTCTTCTTCTTCTTCTTCTTCTTCTTCTTCTTCTTCTTCTTCTTCTTCTTCTTCTTCTTCTTCTTCTTCGGTCTGGAAAACTGTGGCCATTTACATGCTTGTGGTCTCCTTTGCATTGAGGATACATTCACTTCTGGTTGGATTCCTGGTCACACACGTTTCCCCCTTCAGAATTCATTCCACTCTCAGATAGAAAATCTCCACAGCTTCCAAAAGCTCTCACGGTGTGACTTTATCTCTCCCTTCACAGAGAAAGTGAAGGGAATCAGCATGTGTCTGACTTTCTTCAGATTTTCTTGCTGCTTCCTGCCTTCCCTCATGCACAAAAACAGCAATTTCTCCCACTCTTTCAGCCACCACTTCAGAAGGATTTAAAGGACCCCCACAAGATTGTTGGGTGGGGTGGGTGGGTGAGGAACATGTGTTGAAATCCGCCCAGAGTACTTCGGAGATGGGGCAGGATATAAAGCCAATAAAATAATGAAATAAAGAATCTGTAAAAGTACTGAATAAGGGCAAGTAACTCTCACCTTGGTATTGTCAATTTAAGGAGCAGCAGTGGCGTAGGAGGTTAAGAGCTCGTGTATCTAATCTGGAGGAACCGGGTTTGATTCCCAGCTCTGCCGCCTGAGCTGTGGAGGCTTCTCTGGGGAATTCGGATTAGCCTGTGCACTCCCACACACGCCAGCTGGGTGACCTTGGGCTAGTCACAGCTTCTCAGAGCTCTCTCAGCCCCATCTACCTCACAGGGTGTTGGTTGTGAGGGGGGAAGGGCAGGGAGATTGTCAGCCCCTTTGAGTCTCCTACAGGAGAGAAAGGGGGGATATAAATCCAAACTCTTCTTCTTCTTCTTAGAAGGCTACCAACCTGGTTTCAAACCATCTTGATCAGAGTCATTGGCCCTTTCAGACTCTGCAAAAATTTACCTACCAAACCCCGTTCCTCTATACCTGTTGGTCTGCATGCCCCTGCGCATGCACGCACGCACACATGCGTGCGCACACACACACACACAGAGAGACACACACAAACACTGCTGCACAGATATTTGTGCCCTTACATGACCTTGTACACTGTTGTCTGTACGCCACGCCAGAGCACACTCACTCCCCACGTACCCTGATGACTCACTTTGTATTTACGGGGACTTTACAACCCATCCATTCCTGGGGGGGCCTGTGATCTCCCTTGTCCCAGGCCCGTGGCCAGCCCTGATCCCACCCCCAAGGGGACCCCCCCCCCACCTTTTTGCAGCACGCAGAGCCAATGAAGTTGCTTGCCAGCTCCCAAGTCTTGGAAGCCATGATCGCCCGTTGGAACTGAATGAAAGAGCTGTTGTTCAGTGGCTGGGCAAAGAGTTCATTACTGTGAATGGGGAGGCAGCTGGGGAACGGGCCGGCTCTGCATAGCAATGAAGCTCTCCGAGGGGTGCTGGCATGGCACGGGGGGGGGGGGGGGGGGGGGGGGGCCTGGTGCTTTGAGCCTCCCTTGCCCGGTTCTGGGAAAAACAGGGCTTCAGGGAAGGAGAACCAGGCCAAGTCCAGAGGGACCAGTGGACCCCAATGGGACTCTTTTCATCAAACACAACGGGGGACGCAGAGCGAGCAGCAGCCTTGAGGAAATCACTGAAATTCCAAAGCAGCCCAGCCAGGACTGGTCGCCACATCTCAAAAAGGATATTGAAGAGATAGAAAAAGTGCAGAGAAGGGCAACGAGGATGATTGAGGGACTGGAGCAGCTTCCTTATGAGGAGAGGCTGCAGCGTTTGGGACTCTTTAGTTTGGAGAGGAGACGTCTGTGGGGGGATAGGATTGAAGTCTACCAAATTATGCATGGGGTAGAAAATGTGGACAGAGAGAAATGTTTCTCTCTTTCTCACAATACTAGAACCAGGGGGCATCCATTGAAAATGCTGGGGGGAAGAATTAGGACTAAAAAAAGGAAACACTTCTTCACGCAACGTGTGATTGGTGTTTGGAATATGCTGCCACAGGAGGTGGTGATGGCCACTCACCTGGATAGCTTTAAAAGGGGCTTGGACAGATTTATGGAGGAGAAGTCGATCTCTGCCTCCCAATCTTGATCCTCCTTGTTCTGAGATTGCAAATTCTTTAACAGACCAGGTGATCGGGAGCAGCAGCAGCAGCAGCAGAAGGCCCTTGCTTTCACATCCTGCCTGTGAGCTCCCAAAGGCACCTGGTGGGCCGCTGAGAGTAGCAGAGTGCTGGACTAGATGGACTCTGGTCTGATCCAGCTGGCTTGTTCTTATGTTCGTATGACTGTTGGGGAGTCATTTTCTATACTGGGGGGGGGGAGGGGGAACACACCGAAATTTGAGCCAATGTAACCCAAATCTTACATCATGAATGGCTGTACTGGAGAGCCTTTGGAAGCCTCCCTTGCCAGCCACCAATATGAGGTTTTATCACATGCAGGACCTCAGCAGCAATATATGTGCAAAAATAGAAAACTTCATCTATACCTACAGGAGAAGAATGGCTTGTGAAGTTGCCGGAGGTGACGGAGATGGCTAAACTTGCTTCTTTGATTAGAGAACTTATTTACATTTACATTTATTTTATTATGTATTTATTTATTTGTTTGTTTGTTTGTTTATTATACTTGTATACCGCCCTCCCCCGGAGGGCTCAGGGCGGTGAACAACAAGGTATACAATAGAGCACAAATAAAATCAATAATACCAAAGTTAGTAAATAAATAAATAAATAAATAAATAAATAAATAAATAAATAAATAAATAAATAAATAAATAAGGCTCTATACATATTAAAACCAACCCTATTAAAATGCAGCTTCCAGATACCAACATAATAGATGGCGACCTACTATCAGATCCCCTAAAAGTCCCCTTTCATTCATTAATAATTGGAAACCCGATAGACTTTTTACGTAAAACAGAAAAAAAAATTGTGGATTGGAGGACTAGAAAAACAAGAAAATGGATATATGTGAAGCTTATTCGTAACAAGTAATTAGTAATAAGCGTGAATTAGTAATAAGTGTGAAGCTTATTAGTAACAATAAATTAAGGATTTATTTTCAACTGTAACTAAAGAGCATGAATTTACTTTTGCAAGTGTTGATAAGGAGCAAGGAGCAAATTTTTAAGTATGTTGATACTTGCAGAGGAAATCAGGAACCTTCCCTCTCCTCCTGTTATATGTATTTTTGTCATTTTTTTCTCAGTTTTCGTTTGACTTCTGTAGGAGGTCTTTAGGGGCAGCAGGGGCGTAGTGGTTAAGAGCAGGTGCATTCCAACAGAACACCGAGTGTACCTGTGTTCACTGTCGCTTGCGAACGGGGCTCCCCAGGCCCTCTGCTTTGCCAGGACAGAGCACGTTGCAAGCAGCCAGCGTCTGAGGCAGGGCCTGCCAGGGATCTGTTTGCAACCCAGGGACACGGCTTGGCCAAGCGGGGGAAGAAATAAGTGATTCATAACCCCCTCCTGTGCCAAGGGAGCTGCAAAGACTCTGGCCACCTCCTTCACCCCCAGCAGGAGTTCCCTGGGGCAGGACAGTGTCTCTGTGACCCCCAGGCACCGCTCAGGACGCAGCACAAAGGGCACTATTCATGCTCCTGGAACATTACAGGGCCTGGCTGAAGGTAAGGGAATTAGGGGAAAGGAGTGATTGTTATAGGAATGATTTGTATGCTGGGGGCACTGGCAGCAGCCAACAATGGGGGGGGGGGGCGGTTAGACTGGAGACAGAGTCCCAGCAAGGGCAAGTCATGAGGCTGGAGATGGGGGGGGGGAGGGGGCAAGCACTGATGGGGTGCAGAAAGTCCAGCGAAAAGAGTTTGGGCAGTTTTTCAGTTCTGCCCCGAAGGAGAGATACAAGCTGAAGCAGGAACCTAAAGTATCAGACAGCGGATTGGAGAAGAGATGCCAAAGATGCGACATGGCGGGAAGATAAGTAGAACTGGAACTTATTGATTTCTCGCTGACATAGCTTTGGGGGGTCTGCAACCTGTGGCTCTCCAGATGTTCATGGACTACAAATCCCATCAGCCAATTGGCCATGCTGGTAGGGGCAGATGGGAATTGTAGTCCATGAACATCTGTAGATCCGCAGGTTGCAGACCCCTGATGTAGCACAAATGAGAACCTAGAGTGCCCCTGGAGTGGTCTTAACCAGTGGGCAACAAAGGCCTTGGGGTCCACACTTGGGGGAGCCCAAAGATAGGGTTTACCAGCTCTGAGTTGGGAAATACCTGGACATTTGGCGGGGGGGCTGGGGAGGAGAAGGTTGGGGGGGAGAGACCTTAGAAATGTATAATGCTGTAGATCCCACTCTCCAAAGCAGTCATTTTTTCCCCTCAGGGGAACTGATCTTGGTTGTCTGGAGATCTATTGTAGTGGGAGATCTCCAGGCGCCACCTGGAGGTTGGCAACCCTACCCAAACACCTATGGAGCCTGGCCCCGCCCCCCCCCCCCCCACCCAAAGGAGGAGGCAAAAGAAGGGCAGAGCCTCTATTTGCACCTGTCCAGTGGTGGGATCCAAAAATTTTAGTAACAGGTTCCCATGGTGGTGGGATTCAAACAGTGGCATAGCGCCAATGGGGCTGGGCGTGGCATGACAGGGGCGTGGCCGGGCATTCCAAGGGCGGGGCATTAATAATTTCTCTGTTACTGAAAAAAACTCTTACTGTAAAAAAAAAGTTCCTAATTTCCAGCTGGTCTCTTTCTGTCCATAATTTAAACTCATTCTAGCAAGTCCTATCGTCTGCTGCCAACAGAAACAACTACTTCTCCTCTAACTGACTGCCTGTCAAATACTTAATACTTTCAAATACTTAATTTTGTTTCTAGAAATCAAAAGGAGGATACTTTCCTTAAACAAGGAACTTTACCATATCTCTAAAACATGTTTTTAAAACAGCCCAACAACAGGGAGAATTATCCCGTTTCCTACCTTCGCTAACCAGCCACATAGGAAACAACAGGACTTTGTGATTTTTGGACCTAATGGAATTTCTAACGGAAAAGCGGACCCAATTAGTACCCCCCTCTCGGCACACATAAATCATTAGTAACCCACTCTCAGGAACTGGTGAGAACCTGCTGGATCCCACCTCTGTACCTGTCCCACCTGACAATTAGGCATCTGGTGGCAATGACGCCTCCAGCCCGCTTTGCGTGGGACTACGACCCCTTGCTTGGTCCTGGGGGTGGTAGTCATGGCAGTGATTCTGGGACCCATTTGCTAAGGGCCAAGCGTCCCTAATCCACCCGAAAGCAGCATCACTTTCAATGTTTTAACTGGGGACCCCAGATTCTCCCTTTAAGGTGGATTTAAAAGGAGAATCTGGGCTCCCTAAACACCATTGAAAGTGATGCTGTTTAGGGGTGGATTCAACATCACAGCAGCCGCCCATGGGGGGTGGGGACTCAGATCTTGCACCAGACTCCTTTTCCCTAGCTATGCCTCTGCCCGGAGGGGAGGGCAGAAGGGACTGCCGGCTGCTGGCTGGGAGCAGAGGAATCTGCCATCCCTGGCCTTGGAGAGCTGCTTTTATAAGCACTGAGGCTGGGGGCGGGGCTTGGGGAGGTGTGGCCACGTCCCCGGGGGCAGGTGGGGGCAGGGCCCTGCCCCTGAACCCCCCATAAAAAATCTATACCTACGTCACTGCGTCCCTATTTCTGCTCTGGATCTCCACAGTCTAACCCAGGGGTCTGCAACCTGTGGCCATGCTGGCAGGGGCTGATGGGAATTGTAGTCCATGAACATCTGGAGAGCCGCAGGTTGCAGACCCCTGGTCTACCCATCTGGCTAGCCTGGAGAATCCTGAAGATGAGGAGTTCTCATGTTGCTGACATGGATCTGGCGCGGAAGTCTGCGCATTCGTCCGACAACCTCGCTCCCCTGCCCGGTTTGGATTCGAGCCCGTCTCGAGCAGAGTCGCAGCCGAGGACACGAGAAACTCCGCCTGGCTCTTTGGTAGAAATCATGCTCCTTGCGTGGCTTCAAGTAAAAGTCACAACGGAGCCAGTGGGGTGGTTCGAGGACATGAAAACAGGGCTGGGGCGCCATCGCTGGGACTCGATTGTATGCTGCAGTTGCAAACAGAAAGGAACAGCCGTGTAGCTGGGAGGGACACAACTCCTGTTGCACGTATGATACAAACTCCTCATGCAGTTCTCTGGCAGAACCCTTTAAAGACTAGACTGGCAGTGCCACAGTGACACCTGTGGGGGTCAATGCAATGCAGGGCGTCCCCCTCCCCTCCCTTGCACGCCACCCCCCTCCCCTCCCTCCCCCTCTGCTTATGTGTGATACAAATTCCTCATTCCTAACAAACATGAGGACTTTATAAGTGAAAATGGACCCTCAGGGATGGGGGGAGGAAGGCTGCAAGCCCGGGACCCAAGGCCCAGGGGCTGGGGCTGTGAGCAGGATAAAGTGGGGAGGGGCTGGGAGGAAGGGGCACCAGGCAGGGCTTTGAACAGAAAGAGAGGGAGGCTCAGAAGGGGAAACAGCCTGACTTTTTTTGTATTGTCGAAGGCTCTCACGGCTGGATTCAACTGGTTGTGGTGGGTTTTCCGGGCTGTTGTGGCCGTGGTCTGGTGGATCTTGTTCCTAACGTTTCACCTGCGTCTGTGGCTGGCATCTTCAGAGGTGTATCACAGAGGGAAGTCTGCTACACACTGTGTCCAGTGAGAAGGGAATGTTTTAGTGGGGTATGAATTGTCATGTCCCCAGGTGTTTGGGTGGAACTTGCTATGCAAAGGTGTGGTTGATAGTATAGTATTGCAGGTGGGGGTTTTCAGTCCAGGGAGTGATTCACATTTGCATTCCCTTAGGAACGTTAGGAGCAAGATGCACCAGACCACGGCCACAAAGCCCAGAAAACCCACCACATCCAGACTTTTTTTAAATTATACAGGTCTGAAAGATTGGCAGTGCTATTTGTGGGGTGGTTATCGGTGTGGTGTTTTAGGGTCTTTATTAGTTTTCCTGTATTGTTTTAAGGATGCTGTTAAATGATGTTTATTCTGTATAACCAGCAGTTAGCACGGTGTAGTCGTTAAGAGCAGTGGACTCTAATCTGGTGCACTGGGTTTTGTTTCCCTGCTCCTTCACATGAAGCCTGCTGGGTGATTTGGGGCGAGTCACAGTCCTCTCAGAACTTGCTCAGCCCCACCTACCTCACAAGATGTCTACTGTGGGGAGGGGAGGGGAAGCAGTTTGTAAGCTGCTTTGGAATTTTTAAGGGTGGGGTATAAAAACCAACTTTTCTTCTGGTTCTAAAAATATATATTCTGAACAAGTGGACACACTGGGAAGGTCAAAGGCAGAGAAGCCCTGGAGACCAGGTAGACAGACAGCCGTACCTGGATTCCAAATAACCCGTCACATTCTGGGTGGCCCCTCTTTGGTTGTCCATCTGTCTTCAGATTTGCATTTTCACATGATTTTTGCACATTTAATGCTGCTGCAAAGGCGCCCGGCTTTCCGTTTTCTGCACCGGCGACGACAGCCACGTTGGGAACAATTAGCAAATGCTTCACCGGAGCAGGAAAGGATCCCATTGGGGATCCCTCTGTTTTATCCTCTAACGCGTGCAAGGACCTGCAGCTGAATTTGAACCCATGACCCAAAAAGTCCTCTGAACCCATTACGGGGCAAAAGGATAAGTGGAAACTGGCCCTTTAGGCAGAGACTTTCTCTGAGTTGACTTCAGATGGGTTTTGAAAGACGAGCCCTCCAGCAGAAGAAGAAGAAGAAGAAGAAGAAGAAGAAGAAGAAGAAGAAGAAGAAGAAGAAGAAGAAGAAGAAGAAGAAGAAGAAGAGGAGGAGGAGGAGGAGGAGGAGGAGGAAGAGGAGGAGTTTGGATTTATATCCCCCCCTTTCTCTCCTGCAGGAGACTCAAAGGGGCTGACAAGCTCCTTGCCCTTCCCCTCCTCACAACAAACACCCTGTAAGGTGGGTGGGGCTGAGAGAGCTCCGAGAAGCTGTGACTAGCCCAAGGTCACCCAGCTGGCGTGTGTGGGAGTGTACAGGCTAATCTGAATTCCCCAGATAAGCCTCCACAGCTCAGGCGGCAGAGCGGGGAATCAAACCCGGTTCCTCCAGATTAGATACACGAGCGAGCTCTTAACCTCCTATGCCACTGCTGCTCCCAGAGGGGCCTGCCTGGCTCCCAGACCTCACAGGGGCTTCGTTCCCCTCACCCCTTCCTGAGGTCCAGAGCTCTGTCCCAGCCAGGGACGGAGGGCCACCAGCTGCGGGGGGTCTGAGCCACTAATGAGGCGACCAGGAGGAGCTAAAAGGTTTTTGCTTGTTCCCAGCCGAAATGGCGCAGAGATCGGCCAGACCCTCTTTGTGTGTCTACTTGGGTTGCTCAGAGAAGGTGCCAGAAAAGGGGATTTGCATGCTTGGTGGGAGAAGGACTGAGCAGACGTGGGCTTTCTGTCTGGATTGGCACGCTGAGGAAACGTGGAATCCCGGCCCCAGCGCTGCCTCCTTTATGTGGCTCTGCCAACCGATTAAGAAGCTGTAAAAGTTGACTGGCCACACGGCATCCTCCTCCCTCTTCATTTAGCTCAGCGTGGAGCCTTCCGGCAAATACAGAGCTCCTTGTGTCAGAGAAAGGCTCCTCGGGATACAGGCAGACTCCACAGAAGAAGAAGAAGAAGAAGAAGAAGAAGAAGAAGAAGAAGAAGAAGAAGAAGAAGAAGAAGAAGAAGAGGAGGAGGAGGAGGAGGAGGAGGAGGAGGAGGAGTTTGGATTTATATCCCCCCTTTCCCTCCTGCAGGAGACTCAAAGGGGCTGACAATCTCCTTGCCCTTCCCCCCTCACAACAAAAACCCTGTGAGGTAGGTGGGGCTGAGAGAGCTCCGAGAAGCTGTGACTAGCCCAAGGTCACCCAGCTGGCGTGTGTGGGAGTTTACAGGCTAATCTGAATTCCCCAGATAAGCCTCCACAGCTCAGCCAGCAGAGCGGGGAATCAAACCCAGTTCCTCCAGATTAGATACACGAGCACTTAACCTCCTACGCCACAGCTGAGTGGTGTTGTGGAATAACAGCAGTTGTGTATCCGCCAATTAATCCGGCGTATTTAAATTGTATTAGAATAGAATAGGAATTTGATTTATATCCCGCCCCTCCGCCTTGCAATCTGGCCTCAGGGTGACTTGCGTTCATGCACAACATATAAAATGTGAGTTTTCAATTTAAAAGCCACAACAAAACAATAAAACCTACACAGAAAGGAAATGTTCCTATGGATTTGCAGATAAATTCCCCTTTTGTGTACCTTTTGGAGGTACCGATGTCTGTCCTTATTTATAACTGTTCACTTCCATCTAGGTATTCATTTGCTTCATGAATACCCCGCCTTTCTTCCCAGTGGGGGACTCCTCTATTTTATCTTCACAACAATCCTGTTAGGCGGATCAGTCACCCAGCAAATTTCCACTGGAGAGTGGGGATTCATACCGGGTCCTTCCAGATTCTAGCCAGGGGCTGGCAGGGGCTGATGGGAATTGTAGTCCATGAACATCTGGAGAGCCACAGGTTGCAGACCCCTGTAGCCAACACACCAACATGCTACCCATCACACCATACTAGTATCCATCCCACCTGTTATTTTTCAGAAGTTTGGAATGGCTAACAATGGTTAGCCAGCCATTCCCTCCCATAGGAGTTCTGTTATTCAGCAGTGGTAACACATAGGAAATTTTTTTTTAATGTACAGTTACTCTCTTTGGGCAGGGGTCAAGAAGGGGAGCCCAGCAGCTTCTGTCTGGTTTGGGGGAATGAAAAGAGGCCCCTTCCACACCTGCAGAATAACACCCTTTCAATCCACATTCAATGCACTTTGCAGCTGTGCGGAATAGCAAAACCCGCTTGCAAACAATTGTGAAAGTGGATTGAAAGTGCATTATTCTGCGTGTGCAGAAGGGGCCTAGAGACTTGTCCCCAAACTATAAGAAGAAGATGAGGAGTTTGGATTTATGCCCCACCTTCCTCTCCTGTAAGGAGACTCAAGCCGGCTTGCAAACTCCTTTCCCTTCGTGTCGTGTGGACAAATACTTAATTAGCAGAGTTAATGCAATAATGAGGCAGAGACCAGTTGCTTTACTGAAATAAAGTTTACTTATTACAGGGAAGGGAAACTTGGAAGAAAAACAATAAACATCTTTCTTACTAGCTAGCACCAACAGCCAGCTTGCTGCTTAGACTATTACATGGCTACTAAGCTACAGACTGAACTGAACTGACTGAGCACGTGCAGAGTGCAACACAAAGAAGATATATCTGAAGCCTACGTGCAGACCTGCATGTAGTCCACCCAACCAACAGGTATCAATTACCTGGTCACTGACTTCTGACCTCACTAACTAATTAGCATGCAACAATTAATCCTTCATTACTGGATTGTGTTACTGGCACTTGCCAAATCCCATCACTTCCTCTCCCCCAACAGACACCTTGTGAGGCAGGTGGGGCTGAGAGAGTTCTGAGAGAACTGGGACTGGCCCTAGGTCACTCACCAGGAATGTAGGAGTGCAGACACAACTCTGGTTCACCAGATTAGAGCCCACCACTCATGTGGAGGAGAGGGGAATCAAACCCGGTTCTCCAGATGTAAAGTCCACGTGCTCTTAACCACGATGGCTCCAATGAGCCAGTCCTGTGCTTGACTGCCTTTGCCATGGCGTGCCCTTCCCTTCGCAGGAGAGCAACGATTACCAGCCAGATCTTGCATAGATGGAGGTGTGAGTAAAAGCGCACTGCCCGGCAGAGACTACCGAGAGGGTGCAGAACTTGCTTGTAGGATCCAAGGCAAGATGTGCAGCTTTTAAAAAGGGACCACAACAAAACAGTCTTCCCATTTGCTTTTCTGGCCACAGGCTGGAATATAAAATACCAGCCATTTTTTTTTCTTGGTTGAGTGACAAGTACCTTATAATGTAGTTGGTTGAACTGGAAGGGAAACGGAGAGCGATCTGCCCAGTGTCTCCCGATGACCACTAGGTGGTAGCCAATTGTCATTGACGAAAGAGGTCACTCTGAAAGGGTGAAAGCCGTCTCTGAAAGCCGTCTTACTTGATTCCTCACTAGCCCTTGGCCAGGAAATGGACATCATTCATTCTTTGCAATTTTCTGCACAATCCACTCAATGTCACTAATAACTGCCTGACTGTGCTGATTTTTAGAAAAGTAGTGATTTTTTAAAAACGTACAAGTCCGATTGCAATACCAGCATGGAAGTCAAAATGCTGTCAATCAGAAGTGTAGCGCTAACAGGGACATCCAGGACAGCTTGTCTCAGGTGCTGCGGGAGGTGGAGGTGCCGGGCAGGGAAACCCTCTCTGCCCGACGGAGCAGGTAGTCCGTGGGGCAGAGGGGGGATAGCGGCCTCCAAATTTTCTGCTCCCCCATGGATCCCCATGCCGCACCATCATACCTGGAAGGTAAGGTAAGTGGTGACGCATGGGGCGGGGGGGGGGGGACTTGCAGACCGCCCTGGGCGCAGCTTTGCCCAGCTACACCTCTGCTATCAATAAAATGGATAATTAATCTCCCTTTTTCCTCCCGTCTGATATAATTATTCCCATTCTGTTATAGCCGGCTGGTCACAAATTAACTGTAAAATATCTGTTCTGTAGAAGGAAAATTACTGTTTTTCATTTTTGTAACTACCCTGTTTCCCCGAATAGACGACATCCCCTGAAAATAAGATGTAGTAGAGGTTTTGCTGAAGTGTGAAATATAAGGCATCCCCCAAAAGTAAGACATAGCAAAGTTTTTGTTTGGAAACATGCCCGACGAACAGAACACAGAAAAATAAGACATCCCCTGAAAATAAGACATAGGGCATCTTTGGGAGCAAAAATTAATATAAGACACTGTCTTATTATCGGGGAAACACGGTAGTTAAAGTCGCTTCTAATTTTTAACCTTTAAACATAATCACAATCTTTCTTTCATAAGCAATTTAAATGAGCAGTGACTTTGGCTGGCTGCACAGTGAAAATCAGCACTTTAGCCCTCAAAAAGAAGGAATACATAGGAACAAAGAAGTGGCTATCCCGTTCCCCCACCTTTGGTTCCTCTCCTCTCCCCCTGCTTCTCTCCGTCTCCCACTCTTTCTCTCTCTCGCCACCCCTTTTCCTACCTCCTCTTTCCTGCACACCTGTCATTTTCTCTCTCTTTCTGTCCTCCATCACGTGCCGTTTCTACCCTCCATCTCTCTCGCAGTTGCTCACCTGCTTCCTCCTCATCCCGATGGTGGCAGCAATGGTGGCAGCAGCTCTCCCGGAATTGTAATGGATCTTTCAACTAACACAAAAAAAATTTCAGGCCCGGAAGGAGTGGGCACAGGAACCAAGCCTCAAATTGCTTCAGAAAGATTCAGAGAACACAACAAGCTGAACAGGAAGCAAAGATAGCCAGTCACTTTAATTGGAGCACCAGCCTGAAAAGTGCAACACACTCTCTCTCTCTCTCTCTCTCTCTCTCTCTCTCTCTCTCTCTCTCTCTCTCTCTCTCTCTCTCTCTCTCACACACACACACACACACACACACACACACAGAGGGAAAGAGCCTGCAACAGCTCTACAGCAGTATGTCAGATCAGCTTCAAATACCCACCCCGTCCCGTCTGAGATTAGAATATTTCTAACATGCACGCAGTCCTAGTGCTACACCTTGCCGGCAACCACGAAAGCCCCAAACCTGCACTCAGGAACATGATTTTTACAAGAAAATGCTCCCTGTGAGTGGGAGGATGTTGCTTGCTCTCGAACATATCCTGATCCAGCTTCACTGACCCCCAAGGGGACTTTGTTACCCTCAACAAAATAAAAGAAGCACAATTTTTATTTTATATTATTTCCTGTTTATTTAGTCATAATTGTTTAGATAGGTTTTTTTTAAGGTCTCCATCATGTACGTGAGAGTTGGGGGCATCCAGACCTGACTCAGGAAGCATACACCCTCTGTGAGCAGTGGTGGCGTGGGAGGTTAAGAGCTCGTGTATCTAATCTGGAGGGACCGGGTTTGATTCCCCGCTCTGCCGCCTGAGCTGTGGAGGCTTCTCTGGGGAACTCAGATTAGCCTGTGCACTCCCACACACGCCAGCTGGGTGACCTTGGGCTAGTCACAGCTTCTCGGAGCTCTCTCAGCCCCACCTACCTCACAGGGTGTTTGTTGTGAGGGGGGAAGGGCAAGGAGATTGTAAGCCCCTTTGAGTCTCCTGACGGACTTCATCAATTGCAACCCGGAAGAGAGGCTCAGGCCACCGATGAAGTCACCACAGCAAGGAAACACCCCTGGCCCACCTTTGGATCGCTGTCAACAAACGAAAATAAGGACTCCTTTCTATTTGCCCACCTCCCATGTACTTTGAATCCCCCACCCTATAAATTGTTTTACGTGTGCTTTTTGCAGGGCGTTCGTTTTAGTAAAGTGTCCCTGCATTTGAGATTCTTGTGTCTGTCCATTGCTCCTGCCACTTCTCTTCGAGGGTGCGCAGCTATTCTGCTACCCATCATCATTTCAAAACAGAACGTGGATGCCTGATGTTGCCCTGTAGGGCCAGGGTGGCCAGCCAGACGGTGGCTTCTGAGCCACAGGGGCTCTTTGCCACAAATAGTGCAGTTCAGGGCCACGGAGGCCACAGATGGAGTGGGTCTCCCCCCTCCCACTGTGTGAGTCCTCACCTCTGGCTGCCGAGCCACACTTTGCTATGGGGCTGAGAGTCCGGAGGGGCAGCAACAGCCCGATCCCAGGAGTGGGAGACAGAAGTCTCCTGGATCTCAGATTGCAAATGCCTTAGCAGACCAGGTGCTAAGGAGCAGCAGCAGCAGCAGAAGGCCGTTGCTTTCACCTCCTGCCTCTGAGCTCCCAAAGGCACCTGGTGGGCCACTGCGAATAACAGAGAGCTGGACTAGATGGACTCTGGTCTGATCCAGCAGGCTCGTTCTTATGTTCTTATGTTCTTAAGCGTCCAGGGCCCCTAGCAAAGTGCACCAGCATGGCCAGAGGTAAGGAAGGGGGTGCCGAGCAAGAGACATTCAGGTAGAGAGTTTTTCCAGAGGCAGTGGGAGAGGGCTGGATGCAGGCGGCCTCTGAGCCGGCACTCAGCTCTGCCAACTGACGTTTCACCCGCAACCCAGAGACGGCATCTCAGCCTGCTCCGTGGCTATTTAACACCACTGCCCGTCTCAGTTTGTAACTGATGTGGACACAATCTTTCACGCGTCTCATCTTAACCCCTCCCCCAAACACCCCCACCTTCCAAGATCACCTCAAAGAGGCGACTTTACCTTATTCTCCCACCCCTTCTTTTTCACTGACCCACCGTTGCTGCCAAGAAGAAGAAGAAGAAGAAGAAGAAGAAGAAGAAGAAGAAGAGGAGGAGGAGGAGGAGGAGGAGGAGGAGGAGGAGGAGGAGGAGGAGTTTGGATTTATATCCCCCCTTTCTCTCCTGCAGGAGACTCAAAGGGGCTGACAATCTCCTTGCCCTTCCCCCTTCACAACAAACACCCTGTGAGGTAGGCGGGGCTGAGAGAGCTCTGAAGAACTGTGACTAGCCCAAGGTCACCCAGCTGGCGTGTGTGGGAGTGCACAGGCTAATCTGAATTCCCCAGATAAGCCTCCACAGCTCAGGCGGCAGAGCTGGGAATCAAACCCGGTTCCTCCAGATTAGATACACGAGCTCTTAACCTCCTACGCCCCAACAACCCATGCCTTCTGAAGCAGACTCAAGCTGTGTGCTGGGGGAGGAACATTTTTGTTTGGGTTAATTTAGGGAATCATGTTTTCCCATCCATCTCCCATGGAAGCCAATAGGTCTTAAAATAACTCAGCACTTGGGCTGGATAACTTAATTACGCATCTCTTCTTATTATTTTGGAGGATGAAATCCACAATTTAATTTTTTTTGGGGGGGAGGGAGGAAGCAGCATTGGCTGAAAAGTCTCCTAATTCACTTTTCTGAGTGGAAATCTAACACTTCCATGACAACGTTCTGTATTTAAGTAGGCCAGAGGCCTGCAACCTGCGTCTCTCCAGATGGCAGGGGCTGATGGGAATTGTAGTCCATGAACATCTGGGGAGACGCAGGTTGCAGACCCCTGAAGTAGGCAGAGGTGGCCTTTTTTAAAAACACACACAAAACCCCACTCCCAGCCCCAGTCTTTGCCCAAAGCAGGAATCTGAGCTAGGAGATCTGCGCTCCAGTTTGTATCCTGGGGTGCCTTTGTGTTGCAGAGTTTGATGGCTGGTGTCTCTGGCCCCTTCCGCTCATGCAGAATAATGTACTTTCAATGCACTTTGCAGCTGTGCGGAGTAGCAAAATCCACTTGCAAATAATTGTGAAAGTGGATTGAAAGTGCATTAAGAACATCAGAACATAAGAACTAGCCTGCTGGATCAGACCAGAGTCCATCTAGTCCAGCTCTCTGCTATTTGCAGTGACCCACCAGGTGCCTTTGGGAGCTCACACACAGTGACGCAGGATGTGAAAGCAATGGCCTTCTGTGGCTGCTGCTGCTGCTCCCGAGCACCTGGTCTGTTCAGGCATTTGCAATCTGAGATCAAGGAGGATCAAGATTGGTAGCCATAGATCGACTTCTCCTCCATAAATCTGTCCAAGCCCTTTTTAAAGCTATCCAGGTGAGTGGCCATCCGCATTTCCTGTGGCATCATATTCCAAACACCAATCACATGTTGCGTGAAGAAGTGTCTCCTTTTATTAGTCCTAATTCTTCCCCCCAGCATTTTCAATGGATGCCCCCTGGTTCTAGTATTGTGAGAAAGAGAGAGAAAATGTCTCTCTGTCCACATTTTCTACCCCAGGCATAATTTTATAGACTTCAATCCTATCCCCCCTCAGACGTCTCCTCTCCAAACTAAAGAGTCCCAAACGCTGCAGCCTCTCCTCATAGGGAAGGTGCTCCAGTCCCTCAATCATCCTCGTTGCCCTTCTCTGCACTTTTTCTATCTCTTTGATATCCTTTTTGAGATGTGGCGACCAGAACTGAACACAGTGCTCCAAGTGCGGTTGCACCACGGCTTTATATAAGGGCATGACAATCCTTGCAGTTTTATTGTCAATT
Source organism: Sphaerodactylus townsendi (assembly GCF_021028975.2). Classification (NCBI taxonomy): domain Eukaryota; kingdom Metazoa; phylum Chordata; class Lepidosauria; order Squamata; family Sphaerodactylidae; genus Sphaerodactylus; species Sphaerodactylus townsendi. The sequence goes on along the minus strand of NC_059439.1, from coordinate 880,401 downwards.
CCTTTCCTAATGATCCCCAGCATAGAGTTTGCCTTTTTCTCAGCTGCCATGCATTGAGTTGACATTCCCATGGAACTATCAACTAATAATTAATTCTGCATGTGTGGGAGGGGTCTGTACATTTAAAGAATCAATGCTGAATTTTTGTGGATCAAAGTCCGCTTCTACCAATAACAGCAAGAATCCTGTTAATTTTGACTGTTAACAGACTAAGGTTGCTTCCCCTCTAGAACAATCCTCATATTTAATGTCAATGCACAAATTACATATACACGAGTAATTATTATTACTTGTGTTTATTTCTTAATAGTTATATTAAAGTGGTTGTGGTGGGTTTTCCGGACTGTGTGGCCGTGGTCTGGTGGATCTTGTTCCTAACGTTTCGCCTGCATCTGTGGCTGGCATCTTCAGAGGTGTATCACAGAGAAACAGACTTCCCTCTGTGATACACCTCTGAAGATGCCAGCCACAGATGCAGGCGAAACGTTAGGAACAAGATCCACCAGACCACGGCCACGCAGCCCGGAAAACCCACCACAACCAGTTGAATCCGGACGTGAAAGCCTTCGACAATACAGTTATATTAAAGGCTTATGACAAAATGTGCATGTAACGATAACAACGCGTGTGTAATATTTGTTTATGTCTTGCAGCCCTGAAACATTTGAGGTTTATTCTCTGTGGCTCTTATGTTAAACAAGTTTGGGCCCCCTTGGTCTAGTGGGTCTATCTAGGTCAGAATTATCTGCTGTGACTGGCACCAGCTCTCCAGGGACCATGTATGCAAAACAGATGGCTTGGCCACTGAGCCTGGCCCCAGGTGGCACGAAACTGCCGCATCAAGTCAGGTCGAGCAGCAGTGCAGCCTAGTATGGCCCCCAGCGGTGCCACTCCGAGCCCTGAGACACTGTGCTGCTACGAAGCTAGCACACGTCCAACGCAACAGGGGAAGCATTCTCTAATCAGACAAGATCATCATAAAAACTCACCGCGAGGCCAGATCAGACGGAAGGTTCTTCTGATCCAACACTCTGCCTTCAACAACACAAAACCCCGTGGGGAATTTCAAAGAGACGGGTTAACGTGCAGACCGATGCGGCACCACTGGAGTGAGATTGACGAGTGGGGCAGAAAGCACCCCACAGGTGAGGCAATGTTTCTTGAATATCAATATAATTTATATGGTAATTGATCACTCCACCAGCTTTACGTGGATGTTAAACAAGGAGAGGAAAGACCTAAATGGGTCAGTCAGTTTCTCATCTATTGGGTTAAGCCAGTGGTGGCGAACCTGTGGCACGGGTGCCAGAGGTGGCACTCAGAGCCCTCTCTGTAGGCACACGCAAACAGTGTTCATCATGTGGGGTGGAAACTGCGCCCCCCCCCCCCCACATCTAGGCTGGCCTGGGCCACTGGGCTCTATTATTAGCATTAAACCTAAGACCTAGTTTTGGGGAAGCAGTGTAGGTAACCCTGTTAAGCGCTGTTAAACCCCACTGATTTTCTTGTGAAGAACTAAAGCACTATCCTTTACCTGGGAGTAAGCTTGGTTGCTGGCAATGGGGCTTGCTTCTGAGTAAACCCTCCAAGGGTCGTGATTCACCCGTTGGAAGAGTTGCACAGTTGCTTCAAAGCAAAGCCACCAGCTACTACCAAGCTTACTCCCAAGTAACACACGCCTCGGAGCCAACCGTTTTTTCGAAACTAAAACCTCAGCATTCAGGTTAAATTCGTCGCTCGCTGGCACTCTCTTACATGTAAATAAGCGGGTTTTGGCTGGTACTTTGGGCACTTGGTCTCAAAAAGGTTCGCCATTACTGGGTTAAGCCAAGTTGGAGTGTAAGGATCAGTCATTGGGCTGTAAAGAAAATAGCTTTAATCACTGACGAACAAAAGTCAGATTTTAAATCTAAAGGCGGCGACCCAAGCCAAATTTATAAACTATGTTAGACCAGATCTTAACCTGAGGGCCATCGTGGGCGCACATCCTGACGCTTTAAGAATTGTTGCAAAGAATTTGAATTAAATAATCAATTTGATAAATAGGAGCCCTGTGGCACAGAGTGGTCAGCTACGGAACTGCAGGCAAAACTCTGCTCACGACCCGTGTTCGATCCCAGGGGAAGTCGGGTTCAGGTAGGCGGCTCCAGATTGACTCAGCTTTCCATCCCTTCGAAGCTGGTAAAATGAGTACCCAGCTTGCTGGGGGGAAAGTGTAGACAACCGGGGACGGCAACTGGGGAAGGCAAACCACCCCATCAACAGTCGGCCTAGTAAATGGTATGAGATGACATCACCCCAAAGGTCAGTAATGGCCCAGTGCTCGCACAGGGGGCTATCTTTACCTTTTCCAGTTTGATCGAAGGAGTAGCCACTTGTATCCTAAATGGAGGAACACCTAAAAGCTTATTAGTAATCATAGAGGGGAATAATTGCTGTGGCCCTGGAATATACTCCCATCATAAAAAAGAATGTCATGCTTGCTTCCATCTCCCCTTTGGCCTTAACTATGGTTGAGTCATTAGGCCATTTCCAACACAATTTTTCATTGCAAACAACTCCTGGATATTTATATGGCCCAACTGGTTCAATTTTATATTCTCCTATCATCCAACTACTCACTGCGGGAGATATTATTTTGGTTTTATCCAGTGATGGGACTCAAATAATTTAACAACCAGTTCTGGGGGTGGGATTCAAATAATTTAACTGGTTGGGGTGCTGTGTGGTTTCCGGGCTGCGTGGCCGTGTTCTAGCAGCATTCTCTCCTGACTTTTCGCCTGCATCTGTGGCTGGCACCTTCAGAGGATCTGATAGTAGGAATGGAAAGCAAGTGGAGTATATATACTGTGAGGTCAAAAGGTGAGGCCCTCTGAATAGAGTAGCCTGGTATGTGAGTCACAAAGAAGTCTGTAGCCTGGGAGTAACAATGAAGATAGCAAGGTCCTGGCGAAACATCAGGAGAGAATGCTGCTAGAACACGGCCATACAGCCCGGAAACCACACAGCACCCCAGTGATTCCGGCTGTGAAAGCCTTCGACAATACAATTTAACTGGTTGTTTACAAGCACCATTTTAACAAGTGGGTCTGCCGAAGTGGTGCGAACCGGCTGAATCCCACCACTGGTTTTATCCATATTCATGTACATTTCACTTTCAGAAAAACCTAGATAAGTCCCACAAGGCTCTCATCAGTCCTACCTCTCTTAATAGAATAATCATATCATCTGCATATAATAGCTTAGAAATTCTTTCAGTGCCCAGTTTAAGGACCATGTATATTCACTATATGGAAAGTTTTAGTTATGTTGCTTAAATGCAAATTAAATTATATCCATTATACTCTGGTATAACTGAAGTGAGGTGACCAAACTGTTTACAACATACTTGCATTGTTGTGTTACAATGAGGTGACTTATGTGAAAATAACAGTCACAGACCTATGTTAGATTGCAGTTTTCCATGTGATATCTTGTTAAATGTTGCCTGGAAATCAACGAAGGCCACGAGAAGAACCCCATCATGACGTTTAACATATTTATGAACAAGTTTGGGATATAGAAGTTACTAGTTGATCTACCCTTTCTGAGTCCTGCTCTAGGTTCATTACCTGATGGAAGATAACACTTAAAGCTTCCCTGTAATTGACAACAGATTTATGGGTCTGTAAAGAACTGGGATTATCACCATGCAACAGTTAACGGTGCAGTTGTGGCCGCCAGTGTAGGCACAGAACCATTAAAGCATTTTTCAAGTTTCTATGAGAAATCTATAAGTAGGATTACCCCCCACTAGCCCTTTTCCATGATGGGGTGTTGGCAACCATAACGCTGCTGAACAAGCATACATGCAAGCCTTTTACTTAGTGTTCTTTCCCTGTTGCTAACCAGATTTGTAACAACCCTGAAGAATGCCCCTTGTTCTTAGTTCTATATGAGAAAAACAAGAAATTGTGAGCTGTTAGTTTCAGGGCCTTGCTGACTCTGCTTGTACCTTGAGTCTGCCCTTTTTCTGATACAAAGCAAGAACATGGCAGTATGTTTTGGCTCTTTGTCTGGGAAAATAGGGCAACAAAGAACAATACTGATAAGGTGAGGCCAGGTCTTAGTTCACAATACGTCAAGGGGTGGACTAATGACACCTTCCAGTCAAGACACTAAGATGTCCAAATGTTTTGAGGAATGGGATGATCTCCTCCTTTCTAAATGATTGATTGATGATGATTGTACTTTGGGGTGTATACTCTTGATGCTATTCTGATGTAACCTATAAAACTAAGTGATCGCAGCCATCTTGGTGTGGCTTCTCTGATTCTAGCTTGCCTGTATGTTGGCCTGAATTAAAACATTTCTTTGATTTTATTCATTTTCAGCTTGAGCTTTTTGGGCTTAATTTTCTGATTCCATTACCCACGGTAACACCAGCAGTCATGACCCCCACCCCCCCGGGGAGCAGCCGATGTCTGCACCTGCTCCTCCTCAGGCACAGTGAGGGTCTGTTACTCTGGTCACCAAACGAGACTCAAGAAGGTTTCAAGAGCTTTATTGGAACCGTGTCAGCCCAAGGCTCAGATAGCCAAAACTGAAGTTTGGCTCTCTGGCCTCAGTATATACCTGTAAGTTACAGAAAGGTTCAGCCCATAATCCCCCCACCCTCGCATTCCCATAATATCAGCATTAGAAAGGACGGTGGGGACAGAGGCATTGTTTATGGACAGACAGTTCACTCCTTCGGAGGAAGGCAGATAAGCGTGAACGGTTAAGCTCTATTGACTAGTTGCATGTGGGCAGGGGGAGGCCTTCTTCACCTCCGGCGATGATAATGGCTGGGCCAGCTGTGGCCTTGGTGCAGACACGTGAACTGCCAGACCGAGAATGGTGCAGGCCTGACAGGCGGCTGCAGACGGTACCGTGACTGTAATTAGTCAGTGGTGGCGGAGAAGGACAACCCCTGTTTTGCTTGTTGTTTTTCACCTGTTCTGTGTCAGCCCCACCCTCAAACGGTGTGCGTATGGCTGTAAGTGAGCCGTGGAGGACGATCGGCTGGAAGTGTCAGGGGGATGCTTATCTGGGTGAATGAGATGCATTCCTGATTCTATGCAACCAGTGAAAACAATAAACAAATGCCTAAGATATATGTCACCAGCCTGCTATATGAAACCACCGCCATCTGTGCATTCTTTACTTGAGCTATACTTTATGGCTTCACACGCTTTGTAGTAAACTAGGCTTCCCCTGCCACCTCTGTCCCACGAAAAAAGAATGACATTCGTTGTCTTGTGTGGGGCTGGAAGCCATGTGACTCCTTCGCTATCTGCTGCTGACCTTGGGGGCAGTCCCGGTTTGGAGATTCTTGGGAGTTCTGGGAAGGGGGGGTTTCCTGTGGGGGATAAATGGGACGGGAAATGCCAGCTTCGGCAAGTATGGTGCTTGAATATCTCATCAATAAACACTGCTGATTGATACTTCAGAGTCCGTTTATTGGCTTAAGGTTCCAAGGCCTAACATTGCCACCACAGCTAACCTTTTATATAATAGGATTACCTTGAAGTTACTGGCATTATTCCTGAAGTAAAACTCTCCAGGATCATAGTCCCGACACTCTAACCATTATAAGACACTGCTATTGTTCATGGCATTTTGGTACATTTGCGATGTCCTGACCCCCGCCCCCCCCCCCCCGTGATATTAATGAAGGTTTCTCACCCCCAAATACAATAAGGCACAGGTGTCAAACTCGCACGCTCCAGATGTTATGGACTACAGTTCCCATCATCCCCTGCCACCATGGATGATGGGAACTGTAGTCCATAACATATGGAGGGCTGCGAGTTTGACACCTGTGCCATAAGGTAACTCAGCGCATCTGCATCTCTCTACTGTTCCAAGTTTCTCCTTCCTTTTTAGATTTTGGAAGCTATTCCGTGAATTCCGTGTAGCTGTCCATTGATTTCACCCGAGTTTTGCCTTTTGGAAAAGACAGTGAACCAGAATTAAAACCTAAGACTTTGATTGTAAAAGACAATTGTCAAACCCAACAGTTCTCACATTTTCAATTGAAAGTAAGCTATTTGAAAGACAAGGAACTATGCGGGTTGAGTACAGAATCTAATACATTGGATGAGGGAATGAGATCCACTGAGAGAAAGGAACTAAGTAAACTTTACGATATTTTATTGACACGAGAAACGGAGAGGGAGAGAGTCAAAAACGCAATGGTGAAATGGGCTGAAAATACAGGGAAAACAATAACATTAACCCAATGGGGCAAATATTGGGCACCAGCAGGAAGGGGTGTGGGCGAAGCAGGTCTCCGGTTCCTCACACCTCTGCTTCCAACCACAACGATTTGAGGCTCCTTTTCAGCTTATGTAACCCCCATGCTCAGAATGGGTTGACCCAGTAAGGGGTGGAGACTCAAAGCAGCAAGAGGCTGCAGACCTCATGTAGTTTGGAGGAGACGAGGCTACCAGACTCGGACCTTGATTTGTATAAGCCCTGAACACCTTGTTAAGGTAACTGCAATGTTGTTGGGAACTACTGGGAAGGTAGTTGTTTATTTTTGCTATGTTGTAAATGTTGAAGTTTATTGTTTCAGGGTTTCTTTTTGTGGTTGTAATGGGTGAGAGTTCTCCTGGAAACCTTCATCATGTCGAATCCTGTTCACCCAGCCCTTGGAGTCTTCAGCAGCCAACCCACTTGCAAAGGAGAATTGGACTGGGCAGTATCAGTAGACTGTAACTAGAAGGACTTGAAGTGAAACCTGAATAGGACCTTGAAGTCTGATGTTAAATGTTGATGTTATATGTTAAGAAAGTAAACCATTTTGTTTTGTTTTTTAATTTGTTGTTGCAGACTCATTCCAAGTTCTGCCCCACAGATAGAGGTTACACTTACACACATTCATGGGAAAGAGACAAGGAACTCTGTGCCACGTCTATTTTGGGTCCGAAATCCAGTGCACACTGTCTACCTCCACCCCCAACTCAGGAGGAGGGAGGGAAGCAGTCAAAAACAAGATCTAGGGCAGTACTGAATAAAACCTCGCACCCTGGTTCTTGTTCCCAGAGAGTTTATTTAAAAAGATAAGTTGCTGTTCGGCTTCTGACCGCTTATCGTAAGCGCACAAGGCCAGGTTGAGGGAGGAGCTGGGCTCAGAAAACAAAGCAAGGATATATCTACTTCTAGAGAGAGAGAGAGAGAGAGAGAGAAATTGTATTATTACAAGACAACAAAGAGAGAGGATGTTGACAGCCCCAAACTGTGAAAGAAGTCATCAGCCAATCAGCTTCTAGGACTGAGACAAGGCAAATCCTCTAGAACCGTTTCAGCGCCATCTCCACGCGGTGCCGCAAGATGGACCTCCTGCTGGGACAACACAAGAGAGTGAGGGATGCACTGGATCCGTAGGTCACAGCCTGCCCAAGCTCACACAGAAACAATTCTTGCAGCCTCTGTGTCCGGCTCCAGCCCACAAAACCACTCCTAAGGGAACACCACGGCCAACGGCCAAGAAGACACAAAAAGTTAGGTGAGGAGCTAGAAGAAGATCATCAGAATATGGATATCAGTATCGTTACACCACATCTGAAATCATCCTCGCCCTGCCAAGAAAAAGGTACGGTTTCCTCTCCAACCTCTGTAAAAACATAAGTTCTGCAAGTTTGCAGAGTGGTTCCATATCAATGGTGGGAAAAATGCATGCTATTGCAAGGTAGTTTCCCCTTGAGTTGTATCCGATTGTGAGGTACCACTGCGAGCAGTGATTTTATAGGCAAGCCTCTTTTCTGGGGTAGTTTGCCATTGCTTTCCCTGGCTATTCTTTACCCCCTAGCTATGAGCTAGGTACTCATTTACTGACCAAGAAATGGATGGATGGCTGAGTTGACCATGAGCCAGCTGCCAGGATATCTGACCCACAGGGGGCTCGAACTCCTGACCGTGTGAGTGGCAGTGCAAGCACTTAACCACTACGCCACACGGCTCATATTGTGTATTATTAGCAACCTGTTAAAGGGCTTCAGTATAAAAACTGGTCCCTTGCTGCCCCCCGCCCCCATAATATGTGTGCGCATCTTGGATCTGTGCACTCATCCCACTGTATGGGGGTGTTCTCTTGCTTCCAGAAACATTTTCCCCCTCAGTGCAGCTTTCGTGGGCCCCCCTTTAAGACAGAACCACTGCCCTTTCTTAGACACTAACCAGCCTCCTTTCTTTTGTCTAGCTAGCTCAGGGGTCTGCAACCTGCGGCTCTCCAGATGTTCATGGACTACAAATCCCATCAGCCCTTGCCAGCATGGCCAATTGACCCTCTAGCTAGCTTGACTTGATGGGAAAGGACAGGGTATAACTCAAATAAACAAACAGCTTTTGTGCATTTGTGTGTGTGTGTTGCTCGCGGATCATTCATCTCTCTCTCCCCTCTCCGACACTATTCAACATCTATATGTGACTTATTGACAAGTGAACGTCGAACTTTACGCTAGGATGTCATCACTTTGCTGATGACGCCCAGCTGCATCTGCTGATGGACGGCTGACTGGAGGAAGGGGGGTCTTATAAATCTAACAAAATGAACAATAAATATTCTCAAAGGCTTTCACGGCCGGATTCAACTGGTCGTGGTGGGTTTTCTGGGCTGTGTGGCTGTGGTCTGGTGGATCTTGTTCCTAACGTTTCGCCTGCATCTGTGGCTGGCATCTTCAGAGGTGTATCATAGAGACACTGGACACAGTGTGTAACAGACTTCCCTCTGTGATACACCTCTGAAGATGCCGGCCACAGATGCAGGCGAAACGTTAGGAACAAGATCCACCAGACCACGGCCACACAGCCCGGAAAACCCACCAGAACCAATAAATATTCTGCTTGGGAGCTGTGGATGAAAGCGTTGAAAACGAGCCATCGAAGACGGAGGTCCTGTGGCTAAGGCAGCCAGGTACAGAGGGAGGTGGCCAACCTCTGACTCTTGACAACATGTAGTTAACACGTGTGCCTAATGGCAAGAGTCCAGGTGTGATTCTTGATGCTTCCTCGTCACATCACAAATGTTGCTCACTACCGACACCCTACCTGTCTCAATCCAACCTGGCCCCAGTCATCTATATATAATGATCCCCTTTAGGTTGGACTACTGCAACTTGCTCTAGGCTGGGCTGCCCTTGGGCCTGCTCCGGAAACTCCAGTTGGTACAAATTACAGCAGTGTGGGTCTTTGCTGAGATACCGTGGGGGAGGAATGGCAAGTGTTTGGCTTTGATGTGAATGATTCATGCATAGGGCTGGTTATGCCCCTTTTAAAGGGCGGAGCTCTATCCCCCTGATCGCTTATCAGCCTTAACACACGTAGCTCCATGAAGGCAACATGGTTCAGTTTAGGCTGGGGATGAACAGGGCTTATGTGAGGTGCAGGATCTGACCTGACCTGTGTTCCTTGCTGCAGCTTGGTTACCTGCCGTATCCGTGGTCTGTGCAGCCTTCGCAGAGTTGCCTTGTAGCCTGGCGATCCGGCTGCGTGGGACACCCAACGAGTGGGAACTGGAACGAGACAGGAGGAAAGACATGCTATTTTTTCTAGGCCATTAGTGGGTCTTTGTTTAGTCTCGGCATTAGCCTCCCCGCCCCCAGGTGTCCAAACTGCAAGCCCAAGAAAAGCAAAGTCCTCAAATCTACACACGCACTCAATATATTTACAAACACTGGTGATGTTCAGGCTCCTTCTAGAAATCCTCCCTCAAGCACTACTTGCTCAGACATTCATAGCTGTTCTCCCTGGTGGGGATCCAACGCAGCTCTTCTCCTCTCCTTATAACAACCACCCCACAAGTTAGGTTGACAGAGAACACAGCTGGCCCGGGGCCACTCAGAAAGCTGCGGCAGCAGAGTCAAGATTTGAGCCTGAGCCCCCGCCCCCCTCCAGCCCCTCAAAAGGTATCAAACAAGTCCATCCATTCTTCCTCGCGGCCACTTGTGCCTAGAGCTGCCCCCCAGAAGAGAAGAAGAAGAGTTTGGATTTATATCCCCGCTTTCTCTCCTGCAGGAGACTCAAAGGGGCTGACAATCTCCTTTCCCTTCCCCCCCTCACAACAAACACCCTGTGAGGTAGGTGGGGCTGAGAGAGCTCCGAGAAGCTGTGACTAGCCCAAGGTCACCCAGCTGGCGTGTGTGGGAGTGCCCAGGCTAATCTGAATTCCCCAGATAAGCCTCCGCAGCTCAGGCGGCAGAGCTGGGAATCAAACCCGGTTCCTCCAGATTAGATACATGAGCTCTTAACCTCCTACGCCACTGCTGCTCCTGCACGAGGCCACCTCTCTCTCTCTCTCTTCAAATCTTCTTGAAACCCACCTTTTCTGGGAAGCCTCCGGTACAGCCCCTTCCTCTGTCATGGATGAAACTAATCTGGAATAAATGCTTCTCCCCTTGCAAAGCGCCACCCACACAGGGATGACTCTGATTAAACAAGAAAGGCCGTTCCCGCCTCATCGCACAACATAAACAGACCCAATCTGGGTCCAGTTCTATCTGTGCTCATCTTGGAAGATGGAGACAACCTACCCTGTGACCTGTCTCCTCCTCTTCATGGATGGTCTGGAAGCCAAGGATGACGATCTCGGGATGGAGGAGCCCTTCATGGTGAACACTGGCATGGAGGCCCTGGAATTGGCCAATCAGAGCAAGGTAAGTGGAGCTGTCCCCACACCCATGATACCGTGTATCCCCGGAAATAAGACAGTGTCTTATATTAATTTTTGCTCCCAAAGATGCGCTATGTTTTATTTTCAGGGGATGTCTTATTTTTCTGTGTTCTGTTCGTTGGGCATGCTTCCAAACAAAAACTTTGCTACGTCTTGCTTTTGGGGGATGCCTTATATTTCGCACTTCAGCAAAACCTCTACTACGTCTTATTTTCAGGGGATGTCTTATATTCGGGGAAACAGGGTAGGAAACGCAGTTCTCTGCCATTTTCAAGGAGACCAGAGCGAAAACAACGGGTTGGGGCCCACCACTCCTTTTCAGCCGGTGGGGCTGCCGTCCTTTGACTTCCAACTCTAGTCGCAGGACCAAATCAGCAGTTGGTCACAGCGCGTATTTGAAGACCCGGATTCTTCAAACAGTCCTGAGGGGCCTCAAACTTGTTAATTTTTGAAGTCATTTTGGCACTGCTGGACTATCAGAAATGAAAACATTCCACACACCCCAAATTAAATAAGGAGGCCTTTGCTTTCAAGGAGTCGGCCACTTTCATTTCATAGGGCATTTAAAAAGAACTGCCTCCTTCCTTCAAGATGCTGCCCTCCCAGTTCAACTTTTGTGCAGTGATTTTGTGTAACCGGCGTAGTGGGCCAATGGGCTGAAAAATCAGACAGTTGGATGCTGCTGTTCACGTGGTGTCTTGCTACCTCCCATCCCTCCGCAGCAGAACCAAGGACTAAATCTGAAGAAACAGACAGGCCCACCAAGCGCTGCCGAAGCCACAAAAAAGAAAAGGAAATTAAGACATTTAATCAGCACCACAGAGAAGGGAGCATCGGCCATCAAATATACCATTGGAGCGCTGTGATTGTGTGTTCCTGCATTGCAGGGGGTTGGACTTGATGGCCCTTAGGGGTCTCCTCCAACTCTATGATACCACATGCCAGAGAACGCGCCTACTGCCGTGTACTGTTTCACTGTATTGGCTGCCCCCTCTGTGGCCAGTTAGGATCTGGAAAGGCCGCTCTAGTTTCACTGAGTCTGCGACGCACCCCCCCCCCCTCTGCAAAGACAAGAAAACACAGGTAGCTCAGAGACACTCACCTGGGTAGAAGAGGCCCTCCCAGGGGATTGGGGAGCTGTTGGAGGTTCTCCCATCCAATGAATTCCGGACCACTTTTGGCACAGGGGTTCTTGCTAAGCTCGAAAGTGGTGTTCAGGCCTCGTTGGGGGAGTGGCGTAGAGCAGTTCTGAGTGGCCGAGGGGCCCAGGGGCACCCGGCCCTCGGTGACGGTCGGAGGGCACGGCGGCAGGGCAGGCAGACCCGTCGGGCTAGATTTCATCCTCTCCACAAGAGGGGTGCTGGTACAGTCTGCTCCCACAAGGACGGCCCACCCCTCTGGGGAGCTCACTTGCTGGGGAGGGGGGCTAGCTTTCCGCTGACGCTTTGGCCTGTGTCTTCCAGAGGGAGTCGTTCCTCCCGATGTCCTCTTCCTCCTCTTGGTGGGGAGGTGGGGGGTCTTGAAATCGCTTGGGGCTGGCAGGGTGGGTGGGGAGCCAGAACTGCCTGCTGCGCTGGCCCGCTCGGCTGTGGGAAAGGAAGTCAAAAGTGCAGCTGCGATTGATAAAGAACGAGACATTTTCTCTCTTTCTCACAGTACTAGAACCAGGGGGCATCCACTGAAAATGCTGGGAGGGGGAAGAATTAGGACTAATAAGAGGAAACACTTCTTCACCCAACATGTGACTGGTGTTTGGAATATGCTGCCACAGGAGGGGGTGATGGCCACTAACCTGGATAGCTTTAAAAGGGGCTTGGACAGATTTATGGAGGAGAAGTCGATGTATGGCTCCCAATCTTGATCCTCTTTGATCTGAGATTGCAAATGCCTTAACAGACCAGGTGCTCAGGAGCAGCAGCAGCAGAAGGCCATTGCTTTCACCTCCTGCACGTGAGCCCCCAAAGGCACCTGGTGGGCCACTGCGAGTAGCAGAGTGCTGGACTAGATGGACTCTGGTCTGATCCAGCTGGCTTGTTCTTATGTTCTTAAATGCCTTAGCAGACCACGTGCTCGGGAGCAGAAGCAGCAGCAGAAGGCCCGTGCTTTCACCTCCTGCCTGTGAGCTCCCAAAGGCACCTGGTGGGCCACTGCGAGTAGCAGAGTGCTGGACTAGATGGACTCTGGTCTGATCCAGCAGGCTAGTTCTTATGTTCTTAAATGCCTTAGCAGACGAGGTGCTCGGGAGCAGAAGCAGCAGCAGAAGGCCATTGTTTTCACCTCCTGCACGTGAGCCCCCAAAGGCACCTGGTGGGCCACTGCGAGTAGCAGAGAGCTGGACTAGATGGACTCTGGTCTGATCCAGCAGGCTCATTCTTATGTTCTTAAATGCCTTAGCAGACCACGTGCTCGGGAGCAGAAGCAGCAGCAGAAGGCCCTTGCTTTCACCTCCTGCCTGTGAGCTCCCAAAGGCACCTGGTGGGCCACTGCGAGTAGCAGAGTGCTGGACTAGATGGACTCTGGTCTGATCCAGCAGGCTAGTTCTTATGTTCTTATGTAATGCATTAAGAGACGCCCCCCTCCTAAATCCTGCAGCCCCTTCCCAACTGGGTCAATCTTGCTACCAGTGAAAGGCATACCGTCATTTGCAAACCGTGGCCCTTCCAGCGGCAGCGCAACCTTGGGGACCGTGTGGGGCTCCTCTAGCTGCTGGTCCGCAGCAGGAGCCCTCGGCGGCTCTCCAGACTGTCGGGGCACCAAGTGGTCCAGCTCTTCAAACTCCATGATCATATCCGGAGTGAGGAGGCTGGCCGCTTTTAGCACAGAATACTGCTTCCGGGCCACGCTCAAGACGGTCGCCACCAATCTAAAGGGACAAACAAACAAACAAGCAACAACTGCAGGACCAGAATTGGACAGATAAAAATCCTCCGAAGTGCTGAGAAGCGCCGACCGCCCTCCAGGAGGAAAGCAGACTCCAGAAACGGTGACGTGTCTTGGCGCTGATTTGACCGCATGTCGGTGGCTTCAGTTCAGGTAGGCGGGACGACAGGCTGAACAAACCCTTGGCCCCGCCCCCATGTCAACTCACCTCTCCAGCTGAGCTCTCGCCATTCTCTGCTGCCCAACAGGCATGTTTCCCTGTGGTAGAACGGGGCCTGAGGATTCTGTGATGGAGCAACCAGGTTTCCTTCCCGAGTCCTGAATTCATCCAAGATAGCAAAAGGCAGAGATAGCAAAAGGCATTACACCATTTATATTCTACAGGAAAGGCTAAACCAGGAGTCTGCAACCTGCGGCTCTCCAGATGCTCATGGACTACAATTCCCATCAGCCCCTGCCACCCCTGCCAATTGGCCATGCTGGCAGGGGCTGATAAGAATTGCATTCCATGAACACCTGAAGAGCCGCAGGTTGCAGACCCCTGGGCTAGGTGCAGCAGTGGCGTGGGAGGTTAAGAGCTCGTGTATCTAATCTGGAGGAACCGGGTTTGATTCCCCGCTCTGCCGCCTGAGCTGTGGAGGCCTATCTGGGGAATTCAGGTTAGCCTGTGCACTCCCACACATGCCAGCTGGGTGACCTGGGGCTAGTCACAGCTTCTCGGAGCTCTCTCAGCCCCACCCACCTCACAGGGTGTTTGTTGTGAGGGGGGAAGGGCAAGGAGATTGTCAGCCCCTTTGAGTCTCCTGCAGGAGAGAAAGGGGGGATATAAATCCAAACTCTTCTTCTTCTTCTAAACGGTTCTCATTGCTTGTAAGCTCACATCCGTAATTGGCTGACTTGCTGTGACATCATGCAACTCTCAGAGTCATTCTAATTGATAAGGAGGAGGGGAGCGTCCCCTGGAGACTGTGCTGCAAGGTTTGTGGGGGGAAACAAAACAACTTGTCTGGGGTTGTCTGGGAGCCAAAGAGGTTGAGGTAGGGGTGGGGGACACCCAGCCTCTCCTGGGAAGCGCCCAAGGCAGAGGAGAGGACTAGACCGGGGTCTGAGAGAGATAAAGGTGGAGGCCACAGCAGGGAAGCGGGACAGAGAAGGTGGGGAACTTGAGGGGACCAGGCGGGACTGAGAAAAAGCCTTCTGTGTTTTGTGAACAGGAGAGTTCAGACCAAAAAAGACCCAAAACATCAGGCCGGGGGGGGGGGGGGGGGGGGCTGTCACTCATTCTCTCTGACCTCTGATACCAACTCTTTTCATGCCAATCTGCAGTTATTACCGTGTTTCCCCGAAAATAATACAGTGTCTTATATTAATTTTTGCTCCCAAAGATGCGCTATGTCTTATTTCCAGGGGATGTCTTATTTTTCCGTGTTCTGTTCGACGGGCATGCTTCCAAACAAAAATTTTGCTACGTCTTACTTTCGGGGGATGCCTTATATTTCGCACTTCAGCAAAACCTCGACTACGTCTTATTTTCCGGGGATGTCTTATATTCAGGGAAACAGGGTCCTACTTTTCAACATCATCATATAAATTGCCATGAAGTCCTTCAACAGGTCTTCGTAATTACTTTTTGAGGCTGACTAGATGGACGCAGGGGGACTTGCTCCTCTCCCCCCCCCCCCCAAAAAAAAATCTGGCAAGCTGGATGCTCCTTGACTTCTACCCTGTTTCCCCTAATATAAGACATCCCCAAAAAATAAGACATAGTAGAGGTTTTGCTGAAGCGCGAAATATAAGGCATCCCCCGAAAGTAAGACGTAGCAAAGTTTTTGTTTGGAAGCATGCCCGACAAACAGAACACAGAAAAATAAGACATCCCCTGAAAATCAGACATAGCGCATCTTGGGGAGCAAAAATTAATATAAGACACTGTCTTATATTCGGGGAAACACGGTAGATGGCGCTGAGCGTGCTCTTTAGCTCACTCCATAGAAAGCGTACCACAACAGTCCACTGTGGAAACTCCAACCTTCAGAGGCAAGAAAAATGCCTTTTAGCCCCTGAAGGCAACATCAAAGGCACTCTGGACCAAAGTGAAGAAGAGGAGGAGTTTGGATTTATACCCTGCCCTTCTCTCCTTCAAGGAGTCTCAAAGCAGCGTACAAACTCCCCCACCTCCACAACAGCCACCTTGTGAGGTAGGTGGGGCTGAGAGAGTTCTGAGAGAACTGTGACTGGTCCAAGGTCACCCAGTTAAGTTTCATGTGGAGGAGCAGGGAAACAAATCCACTTCACCAGATAAACGTCTGCCTCTCATGGGGAGGAGAGGGGAATCGAACCCAGTCCTCCAAACTACGGTCCACTGCTCTCAGCCACTACTACACCATGCCGGCTCTCTGGATTCTCTTGCTGACCAGAAACCTAGTCATCACCTTTTCAGGAGTAGGGCAGAGGAGCAACTACAGCTAGGAGCCCTGGCATTAGCAAGGGAACATGCCAGGCACACGGGTACGGCGGTCCAGGCAAAATCACAGGACGAGAAACAAAACAGATCACAAAAGGGAACATCGGAAGCCCAGTAGGAGAAGTGCACGCTTGTCCACGTTCCCGGATCTAGGCCCCACTCCCGAGCCTCTCTCCCCTTACTTGCTTTAGGCTGCTTCCTCCCAAAGAAGAGGAGGGGCAGCCTGGTTTGAGCAGCTCCGGTTGTGCTTCTGTCTCTCGATCACCCGGATGACCGAAACCAGCTTCCTTCACCCTACAGAAGGCAAAAGAGATCATATAAAGTTGGCAGGGATTTAAAAGGCCACTGCTGGCAGGGCCACTGCTGGCAAAGTTGGCAGGGATTTAAAAGTTCAATGCTGCCCCCACCCTTAGCCTGAATGACATGTTATGACCTGCAGCTCCTAGGATCTGGGTCCCTGACTCGGCTGCCAACAGCTGGCGCCAGACCCTGCTAATCAAGTCAGGGGAATTCAGACCCGAAACACCACGGGTCATATCATGTAGTTCAACTCTCCGGACCCTCTGCTTCACCCAGAAGGATGAGAGACATTGGCCTATCACAGGGGTAGGGAACCTTTAACACTCAAAGAGCCATTTGGACCCGTTTTCCACGGGAAAAGAAAACACTTGGAGCCACAAATAATTTTTGACATTCAAAATAAAGATAACACTGTATATATATAGGGGTTTTTTTTACCTTTTACTCCGCTCATTCTGAGAAGTGCATGGATGCGCCTGCCCTGCTGCCTGCAGGGCGGGCAAGGATGAAGCCAGCGGCTCGGCCTCACTGGCCGCTGGGAAAGCGCCCGCCCCACTCCAACGGGGCTGGCGAGAGGGGAATCCCGCGGCGCGGCCCAGCCGACCGTGGGCAGTTGGTGCGCCCGCCCTGCTGCCTGCAGGGTGGGCAAGGATGGGGCCAGCGGCTCGGTTCATGGAGCCACAGTGCAAGGGCAGAAGAGCCGCTGGTTCCCTACCCCTGGCCTATATATATACACACACACACACACACACACACACACACACACCCACCCACCCACGGCCTATATATATATCGAAGTATTTAAAGACCCTGTTTCATTGTAAAGCTTACAACGAGCTTGCCCAGTACGGCATTTCCCCCCCATGGGAGATTTGTGAGGCCGGGCACAGCGAGGGCAGTCGAGGACAAGAAACGGCGGCTTCCTGAAGGCGTCTATGAGTTCGTGGCAGAGGAGTCAAGCCAGAGGTTTCCGGACGCTGAGTCTGCAGCCCGAGAGAGGATTCTTTGCCCGTTCTTAGCCAGCTGCGGCCCTCCGATCCCACCCCACCCTACCAGGAATTCTATACCAGGGGTCTGCAACCTGCGGCTCTCCAGATGTTCATGGGCTACAATTCCCATCAGCCCCTGCCCCAGCGCGTGGTGGAGGCATGGCCAGTGGCCACACTGGCTGAGGAGCTGATAAATTATGAGTATCCATGAACATCGAGCCGCAGTCTGAGCTCTATTCTCCCTAGTACCCCTCTTTCACATGTAGTTATCAGCAGGGTGAGGACTATCGGGATGGTGTCTTTGATTCCACTACACTTAAAAGAATGTTGCTTTCTAAAGAACGGGCAGAGAGGACAAATCCCACTCTGGAGGCGGTGCAGGCTGACGCTGGCAAAAACGCCCTCCCTGCGACACTTTCCCCGGTGTAGGGGCAAATTTGCTGATGCCCAGTCACTGTACCGGGACCTCGCATCCGCACCCCCGTGTCAACCCCAGCTGCATCAGCATGGGGGCGTGGCCAACCTCAGCCAGCCTCCGGAGCTCGATTGGCCCCTGTGGACCAGCAGAGGTGTGCCACGATTTCCACGACACATGTCTATGCTCCCCTCTGGGGGAGTTGTAGGTGAGGGTTTTTTACAGAAAATTTCCTTGGGCTTCCCGCGCCCATGCAAGAAAGCTCTTCAGGGCAGGTGAAGCGGCACGAAAGGGCTGTCGTCCCCATCGGCTCCAGACTGGGCTGATGAAAACTTAAAATACCTTGAAATGAGAGGTTTAATTTCTAGTGGGGAAAACAGAATAAGGATCTTCATTCTCCTAGCTCAGGGGTCTGCAACCTGCGGCTCGCCAGATGCTCATGGACCACAAATCCCATCAGCCCCTGCCAGCATGGCCAATTGGCCATGGGGTCTGCAACCTGCGGCTTGCCAGATGCTCATGGACCACAAATCCCATCAGCCCCTGCCAGCATGGCCAATTGGCCATGGGATCTGCAACCTGCAGATCGCCAGATGCTCATGGACTACAATTCCCATCAGCCCCTGCCAGCATGGCCAATTGGCCATGGGGTCTGCAACCTGCGGCTCGCCAGATGCTCATGGACCACAAATCCCATCAGCCCCTGCCAGCATGGCCAATTGGCCATGGGGTCTGCAACCTGCGGCTTGCCAGATGCTCATGGACCACAAATCCCATCAGCCCCTGCCAGCATGGCCAATTGGCCATGGGATCTGCAACCTGCAGCTCGCCAGATGCTCATGGACTACATTTCCCATCAGCCCCTGCCACCATGTCCTAGAGATCTCCTTCCAATGCCACGTTTCATTGGCGGCCAGCGCTCGCCTTAGCGCCCCTCTTGCTTGCCAGGCATCAGACTGTCACCCTCCAGCCCTCCTCCCCCCTCAGAAACTGCAGCCCTACCTGACGAGCTCCGCCTCCTCGGGGCCAGAATGCGTCAAGCCGTGGGGGTTCCCCAGCGGGCCCTTTCCCTCATACGCTTGGAGTCTTCCTCGCAGGTCTGCTACCTGAAAGCCACAAAAACCACTCGATTCTGGGGTTCCTGAAGCGCCTGAGAGAGAGGGCAGCATCCCCCGAAAGCAGCAGGAGGATCTCACCATCACAGCAGCCTCTGAGAGACCTTTCCCAGAGAAGACCGCGGGAGAGGAGATCCTCTTGAGAGAGGAACAGCAGCACGAAAATCCTCAGCACCTTCCCAGAACCGTAACGCCCAAAGCAGGATTTGGAACCTGGGGGGGGAGGCGCTCACACCCAAGGCACCAAGCCCAGGAATGGGGCAAAAGTGGGATGCGTGAGGTGGTCCAGCTTGTAGCCTCCCGCCAGCACCTTGAGTAGGCCAAGCAGGGGGTGCAGGAAAGCACCAAGAAGGCAGGCAGGCTGCATTGGCTCCCAGTTGAGTTCCGAATCATCTTCAAGGTGTGGGTGTTGACCTTTAAGGCCTTACGCGCCTTGGACCCTCGTACACCGCCAGGGACGCATTACCCCATATGTCCCCGCCCAGCCTCGTTCAGCAGAGGGCCAATCTGCCTGGAGTCCCGGCCCCTCAGTGATCGCGGCTGGCCGCCGCAGCGGGCCAGGGCAGCTACGGCTCTGGCCCGGCCTCAGTGGAACACTCTCCCTCCCAGCTGTCGGGCCCTGCGAGATCTCGGCGATTTCCTTGGGAGCCTGTAGGGCTGAGTTGTTCCACCCGGGCCTTTGGAGATCAGCGTGAGGTGCCCCTTGTCCTTTCTGCTATATAGGGGTCCTTAACATCATCGGGACCCACTGTCTTCCCCCCCCCCCCACTTCTCTGGGAGGGTTTTAGGTTTTAAGTAAGGGTTTCGTGGGATGCCTGTACTAAGAAATAACTGGGAAGAATTAGGACTAATAAAAGGAAACACTTCTTCACGCAACGTGTGATTGGTGTTTGGAATATGCTGCCACAGGAGGTGGTGATGGCCACTCACCTGGAGAGCTTTAAAAAGGGCTTGGACAGATTTATGGAGGAGAAGTCGATCTATGGCTACCAATCTTGATCCTCCTTGATCTTAGATTGCAAATGCCTTAGCAGACCAGGTGCTCAGGAGCAGCAGCAGCAGCAGAAGGCCATTGCTTTCACCTCCTGCACGTGAGCTCCCAAAGGCACCTGGTGGGCCACTGCGAGTAGTAGAGTGCTGGACTAGATGGACTCTGGTCTGATCCAGCAGGCTAGTTCTTATGTTCTTAACTGCTGTTTTAAATGGGATTGTATAGTGATGGAGCGTAGATATTAATTATAATTTTGATTCGCTCCTCTAGTTAATATATTATGATGTTTTATGTGTGATGTTTTATGTTGTGCACCGCCCAGAGCCCTTTCGGGATGGGGCGGTATATTAAGTTAAAATAATAATAATAATAATAATAATAATAATAATAATAATAATAATAATAATAATAATAATAATAATAGAGATGAATTCCAGACACTTGTGCTGTGTTGTTATGTATATAATAATAATAATAATAATAATAATAATAATAATAATAATAATAATAATAATAATAATAATAATAATAATAATAATCCCTTTTTCACCAGAAAGGAAGAGGTCTTTGACATGACCTCGGGGTGGGGGTGGGAATACTCGATCCCTCCAGAGAGAAGCTCTCCGTAAGGTTGTCTTACCTCAGCTTTCAGCTGCTCACAAATAGCGGCGTACTGGCTAATATGGTAGTCCAACGTTAAGGTGTTTCTTTTCATCTGCAGGCCGAGGCAGGGAAGAGGAGCAAACCGGCATCAGTTCAGCTGAGGACCAGACGGCAGCGAAGCCCAGCCGCCCCGTTTGAACCAGCTTGTGCAAGAACGGGAGGCCTCAGGAAACACAACGAACAACTACGCTTCCCTTTAGCCCACAAGAACTCCGACTGATAAGTTCCTGCTTTTTCGTTGATTGGGGCCCAACCAGGCAAAAGCTCCCACGTCTGTGCATAACTCTAACATCAGAGTATCACACCAGTTCCATAAATCTGGGAGGAACTGAAGTGCTATTGAGAGCAGCAACCGTTTTGCATTGTCAAAGGCTTTCATGGCTGGAAGCAACCGGGTGTTCTGGGTTTTTCCGGACGGTGTGGCCGTGGTCTGGTACTTTTTGCAGGTGAAACATTAGGAGCAGGAATTACCAGACCGTGATCACAAAGCCCAGAAGAACCACAACACCCGGTCAGTCTGTCTATCACCCAGACACTGAAACTGCCCCCCAGATTTTTATGTTATGCGACATTCAGTCGGGAAAACTGAACGATGAAAGTTCTGAAGTAGGTGGAGATTACGTTTCCGTCATATTTTGAGCGAGGAGAAAGGAGCCACAGTTTTACCTCTTGTCTTAATAGTCACATAACTAGAAATTTGCTTGGGGGGAAAAAAAGAACACAAAACCGACCCACACAGGATGTCGCATTCTGCATCCAGTTCCCATTGCTGTGACTGGAGTTGTGCCCACCTTGCTGACCAGTGTTAGAAAAAGGCAGCTGGTCACACGGTGATGGACAGGAATATTCTGCAAGCCAAGGGTGTGTGGCATGGGATGTAAAATTCAAAGTCCTGAGAATCTCACTTCTTTTTTTAAAAAAACCCTCAAGTTTCTAGTACTTGTGAGTCTGAACATCAGCTTAAAAGTACAGGCACATGTCTGGGGGAGTTTCGGAAGCTCACAGAAGGAGCACGAGGGGTGTCTGGCAATCACAGTGCTCCTTCGCACGACATGCAAACTTACAGACATTTATCTATGCAGGTTGCAGAGTCCAGTTTGTCTTGATGTAGAATTTGGAGTGGGGGGGCTTTTTAAGTGGTGGTTTCATGAGGGGCAAACAAGAATTCCAGCTCTAAAGGGTTTTGGGGGAGAGTTATAAGGGTTGGTGGTGCCAGCCATTCAACAGGGGGGGGATATGATTGAAGTCTATAAAATTATGCATGGGGTAGAAAATGTTGACAGAGAAATTTTTCTCTCTTTCTCACAATACTAGAACCAGGGGGCACCCACTGAAAATCCTGGGGGGAAGAATTAGGACTAATAAAAGGAAACACTTCTTCACGCAGCGTGTGATTGGTGTGTTTGGAATATGCTGCCACAGGAGGTGGTGATGGCCACTAACCTGGATAGCTTTAAAAGGGGCTTGGACAGATTTATGGAGGAGAAGTCGATCTATGGCTACCAATCTTGATCCTCCTTGATCTCTGATTGCAAATGCCTTAACAGTCCAGGTGCTCGGGAGCAACAGCCGCAGAAGGCCATTGCTCTCACCTCCTGCACGTGAGCTCCCAAAGGCACCTGGTGGGCCACTGCGAGTAGCAGAGATCTGGACTAGATGGACTCTGGTCTGACCCAGCAGGCTAGTTCTTATGTTCTTAACCCTTGCAAGGGTTTTGGAGGGTACAGAAGGGATCTCGCAGGGAAGGCTGGGGATTTCTTCATGCGACTCCCACAGGGCTGGGAACATTTCAGCAGAGGCGTAGCAGCGGGGAAAAGCACCCGGTGCACCGGTGCATCCTCCGCCCCTGTCCCGCCCTTGCCACACTCCCACAGGGGCATGTGTCTGGTGCAACACGGACCCCCCGTCCCCTTGGAGATACGCCTCTGCATTTCAGGTACCATGTGCCTTTCCTGCCCTGTATTGACCTGCGTGTTCACTTCCTATTTCACCAGCCAAATTTGGATAGCCGCATATGCATGGATTTTACTTAATTTTGCATGTCTTCTAATACTGCAATCCTCATCCAATGGCATTGTTCACCTGTTGTCTCAGGCTATCTGACTGCCCTGCTTTATATTTTGTCACCTGCCTTGAGTCTCAGCAAGAAAGTTGGATTACAAATAACACAAATCCATCCAAGGGATGAAAATAAGTCTGAGATGCCAGACTAGGCCAGATCACCAACATATCAGACTCTAAATGGGTACTCACCAAGAGTTTGATTTCTTTGGCCCGGTTGGCATATTTGAGGGTGTTGTAGGTGTCCTCATAAGAAACCACGGACGGGCTCACAGCAGCAATCATGATGGTGCGGCAGTTCCCGCCAATGGAGTCCTTCAAAATGCGCGTCAGTTTGCTGTCCCGATAGGGGATATGAGGCTTCTTGCTCTGGGGACCAAGAGAATTTGCTTATGAGAGTAATTATGAATAGGTGCATATTTCCCAGCAATCCTTCCATGGTTACTTGTTCACATGAACACATTTCCTGGTGTGGAAGTAGCAAAGGAAGTCATGTTCAGGGGCTGACGTTCCTTGGTGCCATCTCAGTTTCTATTTGGCCAAACAATTTATAAAAACAAACAACCAAGCAGAAATTTTAGGGTAACTAGGCAAAATAAATTGCCTCAATATGGAATACTACATGTCAAAAGTTCTGAAAGCGCTTTTACAAAAACATTTCATTACACCAAAACAGATCTAAAGGCATGACTCTCACGGAGGAAACTCAGAGGTCCTCTAATATTGTCTCAGAAGATCTGGCTTAAAATTCAATCAACTACTAAGTGTTTGTTGTGCGTGGGGTGTGTGTGTGGAATTGGGGGCTGCACCGTCTTGGGCAGGGGTCTGCAACCTGCGGCTCTCCAGATGTTCATGAACTACAATTCCCATCAGCCCCTGCCAGCATGGCCAATTGGCTGATGGGAATTGTAGTTCATGAACATCTGGAGAGCTGCAGGTTGCAGACCCCTGGTCTTGGTGTCTGTGATCCTGCCCTTTGCAGCTGACAGCCAAGAGCTGGTCAACTTCTCCCACAATTTTTTAAAGACCAGTAGAAGCAACACATCCTTTTCCATGGAGGCCCCAAGTCGGTGAGACTTGTCTTGGCCCTCATTTGCCAGGTTCAGGAAGCAAGCCAAGACTTTAATTTCGTCGAGCCGGAGCTGCAAAAAGCAGGTGTCGTCTCCGAAAGAACCCATCAGTTCTGATCAGTTGGTCTAGGATGTATTTATCAATGTATTTGATGCTTTGTACTCGTCTTTGTCAATGGCTTGGAAGTTTAAGATAACAAGCAAACTATATATTTTTTAAAAAACTAAGTAATCTTGAAAACTAAAATAAAATGTCGTTTTAAAAATGCCTCCAGTAAGCGTCCCTGGGCAAACCACGCCAAAACAAGGGTGTGTGTGTGGGAATACGGAAGACACTCGCTACCTTTGCATCGGCCAGGGCGTTGATGACGTTGATCAGGGCCAGAAGAGAGCGGTTGATGTTGGCCCCCTCCCGCAGTCGCTCCCCTCTTGTGTTGGCAACAGAGGCCCGTTCCGAGCCTGCCAGGTCAACCAGGCTCATCTTGCCCACTTGCAGGTCCTGGGCGATGGCGTCGTGCCGCTTCACGTAGATCTGCAAAGAGCAGAGAAAGAGGGCAACAGCCGCCCAGGCCAGAAGGACGCCGGAGCTCCACGAGCAGCGGAAGACGTACCGGAGGATGTTAATGGATATTGATCAAAGAATAGAGCCGGCTGACAGCTTGTCGGATTCTATTCTTATTTTATCCATTACATCAATGGCCTCTTGCATCTCTGCTCATCCTGAAGCAGTGAAACTCACTCAGGGGTTCTGCAGCCGCACGTTTAAGCACCGTTCCCCAAAATGGCACCTGCTCCACGCTTCCTTACCCAATGCAGCCCATGGTTTGTAGAAGAAGAAGAGGAGTTTGGATGTATATCCCCCCTTTCTCTCCTGCAGGAGACTCAAAGGGGCTGACAATCTCCTTGCCCTTCCCCCCTCACAACAAACACCCTGTGAGGTGGGTGGGGCTGAGAGAGCTCCAAGAAGCTGTGACTAGCCCAAGGTCACCCAGCTGGTGTGTGTGGGAGTGCCCAGGCTAATCTGAATTCCCCAGATAAGCCTCCACAGCTCAGGCGGCAGAGCGGGGAATCAAACCCAGTTCCTCCAGATTAGATACACGAGCTCTTAACCTCCTACGCCACATAGTTGGATGTGCTGACCAGACCAAAGACCGATCCAGGACAGCTGTTGACTTCATGGCCAACCTCTAAGGCTGAAATCCACCGGACACCGCTGGAAACAGAATGCCTTCATGGCTTATTTTATTCCACTTCCACTTCTGAGACATCTCTGTCTCAGGCTCGGGGATGGGGATGGGGAGGCGGAATCACCGACTTCCCCAGCCTGCCGCTGCTTCTAATCAACTGCAAGTCTTACCTGGAAGATGGCGTGGGAACGGGAAGAAGCGGCGTTGATGTCCGTGGGGTGCTGAGTGCGGTTCTGGTTGCCTCGCGCCAACATTTTCAGTAGCTGCTCTGCAGTTCTGGGCTAAAAGGAAGGGACGACACCAGCGGAAAGGGGAGGGTCTGGTGAAGAGGCTCGACGGCCACAGCCCTGGAGCGACAGCCCCCCCCCCTCTGCACCCACCACAGCTGCAGGGAATGCAAACAGATCACCTCCTCGCATCGGACACGTTCCGCAACCCCCCTAAGAAGTCCGAGTGTCCCTTCTCTCTCCTCCACCTGTCACTGCAGGAGATGAAGAAGTCCTGAAATCCCACCCACAGAAACCCTGTTCAACCAGCCCAGAGATACGGGAGTTCTCCGTGGGCATCGCTGAGCTACAGTCACAAATTCAACAGCTCAAAACGGTCCGCCCCTCCAGTGGCGTACCTAGGCAAACTGGAGCCCTGGGCAAAACCTGAGTTTGATGCCCCCCCAACAACAACCACCACCTTTATTAGGCATTGAAAGAAAGCAAGAAAGCAAGAAAGCAAGAAAGCAAGAAAGCAAGAAAACAAACAAACAAACAAACAAACAAACAAACAAACAAACATTGGCAGGAAGGGAGTGGATTTAAAAAGAATCTGGGGAAATTTAGGGGGTACCTGCTGTCAGGGGTGCAATTATTAAGATAGCAGCACCAAAATTTCAGAGTATCTTCATGAGCCCCTACTGATGATACCACCCAGGTTTGGTGAAGTTTGGTTCAGGGGGTCCAAAGTTATGGACCCTCAAAAGTGTAACCCCCATCTCCTATTAGCTCCCATTGGAAACAATGGGGGATGGCGACACTCCCAATGGGAGTGCATAACTTTGGACTCCCTAAACCAAACCTCACCAAATCTGGGTGATATCATCAGGATAGTCTCCTGAAAAATCCCCGAAATTTTGGTGCTGCTAGCCTAAAAACTGTGCCTCCTACAGGCCAAAAACAGAAAAAACACTGAAAATTCAAAAATAAATCACACCAGCATTTTTGGTGCCTCCCACAAGGTGGTGCCCTGGGCAACTGCCCACTTTGCCCAATGGGAGGAACGCCTCTGCCCCCCTCTTTTTAAAGCAAGTAGAGATTGTCAGAGCCTTGACTTGCCTGATCTTGCCAGATGACAGAAGCCAAGCGGGGCCGGCCTGGTTTGCACTTGGGTGGGAGATCCACCGAGGAATACCAAGGTTGTGATCCACAGGCAGGGACCAACCAGCTGTTGGTGTCTTGCCTTGAAAATCCGACTGGGTTGCCGTAAGTCAGCAGTGGCTTGATGACACACAGAGATTGTCTGAAGGCTGCCTTCAGTGCTCACATCACCTGCTGGCTCTGCCCTGCCCCCCCCCCCCCCTCTACCAAGGGGCATTCATTGAAAATGCTGGGGGCAAGAATTAGGACTAATAAAAGGAAACACTTCTTCACACAACGTGTGATCGGTGTTTGGAATATGCTGCCACAGGAGGTGGTGATGGCCACTCACCTGGATGCTTTAAAAGGGGCTTGGACAGATTGATGGAGAAGTCGATTTATGGCTACCAATCTTGATCCTCTTTGATCTGAGATTGCAAATGCCTTAACAGACCAGGTGATCGGGAGCAACAGCTGCAGAAGGCCATTGCTTTCACCTCCTGCCTGTGAACTCCCAAAGGCACCTGGTGGGCCACTGCGAGTAGCAGAGAGCTGGACTAGATGGACTCTGGTCTGATCCAGCTGGCTTGTTCTGATGTTCTTAGCAGTGCAGGCTGGAGAAGCGGCCTGTTCCCTTCCGGATGAAAACCAGCCTGGTGGGAACTACACTTCCCAGGAGACCTTGCGAGCCCCAGGGTCTCATGGGAAGTGTAGTTCCCACAAGGCTGTTTTCAGCCTGAAGGGAACAGGCCGTTTCCCCAGCCTGCACTAAGGTAAGGGGTGGGGGCAGGGCACTGCTGAGTGGGGTGGGGTGGGGGTGGAAAACAGAGAACGCGCACCAGGCACTCTGGCCCAGCTGCGCCTCTAGCGGCACGCAGGGAAAAATAGATGCTTCTGTGCTCGGAAGTGGACAGTCTCCTCCCCTGGGAGCTCATTTCCCTTTTATGTGCTCCTCAAATTATTATTTAAAACTAGCAGGGCCCAGCCTTTACCTGGGCGTAAGTTTGGTTGGTGACAATGGGTGTCGCTTCTGAGGAAACCCTCTGAGGGGCGCGATGCAGCCATTCAAAGTATGTCACGGTTGCTGTACCAAGCTTACTCCTGAGTAATGCATGCCTGGTTTTCTTAACTGTAACTGCAGTATTCAGGGAACCTAGGGTGCCTGGCCCCTCCCTCCCGTCCCTTGCATGTCGCCCCTCACTCTCTTCCCTCCCTCACTTCTCTTCCCTTGCATGCCACCCCTCCCCCTCCTTCCCTTCCCTTTCCCTCCGCGAGGGTGGGTGGGTCATATCAAGATGCTGGGCCCCCTGCCTCCCCTCCCTTGCATGCCACCCCCCCTCTCTCCCCTCTCTCCCCTCGCATGCCACCCCTCCCTCTCCCTCATGTGTATGTGTGTGTATGTGTCACGTCCACTCGAGTTACTGCCTATGTACTGTTTCCACTGCTCCTATTTGGCCATCTGAGTGAACATTCTAAGGGCACGAACATTCTAAGGGTCACAGTTACACACAGGCAGCTGCATGTCCTTCACTAGGGAGCGCCAGGAAAAAGGTGTTTTACCTGGGCCAGGTGTGAAATTTCAGGAATGTGAACATCTAAAAACACTCTCGCCTGGCTGACTATAGTGGCTGGGAATTTTCAGAGGAATTGGCCCAGCAGTTACTGAGGTATACTGTCATCAACAAAAACACTGTTAGCTTTTTATATATATAGATGTCTGATTGCCAGCCATTGAAGTAACCCTAGCCACCCCCACCACCCAGTTTACTTCACCCATACCTCTACTTCTTCTCAGTTCTTGCCAGCCCTACTTACATGGTCAACCCTGCCCCCCATCTCTTCGCCCCTGGCCAGTCTGAAGCCCTTGAGAGATTGACCGTACTAAGTTTAAATACTTCCACCCTGCCTTTCTGCTGGGAACAGGGATTCAAGAACTAATCAGGGCTGAGATCTGGAAAGCACCCAGGGCCTAAATGCTAAACAGCAACACAATTCTTTGCAATCCTACGTGCACACCCTGGGGTTGTCGAATTCCTTGTGACGGAATCTGGAGTAAGTGTGAGTTTGCTGTTAGTTGCCCAAGAAACCGCGTTTGCGTTTTCCCACCTCCGACCAACCTGGTGAAAAGAGAGGCCGGAAACCACCACTCCTTTCTCTGGGTCCTCCCGCACAGCCAGAGGACCTTTTGGTTCCAGCAAATCGTGGATCTGCTCGTTGTACACCTGGAGACAAACACACCTATTTTTAGAAGGCAGAACAGTCGACATGAAGAAGAGTTGTCTTTTATACCCCACCTCGCACTACCTTTAAGGAATCTCAAAACAGCTTACAATCACCATCCCTTCCGCCCCCTGCAACAGACACCTTGTGAGGTAGGTGGAACTGAGAGAGTTCTGAGAGAACTGTGACAGGCCCAAGGTCGCCCAGCAGGCTTCATGGGGATAAGTGGGGAGTCAAACCCAGTTCTCCAGATTAGAGTCTACCAGGAATGGGGATTGGGACTCTTTAGTTTGGAGAGGAGACGTCTGAGGGGGTATATGATTGAAGTTATAAAATTATGCATGGGGTAGAAAATGTGGACACATTTCTCACAATACTAGAACCAGGGGGCATACATTGAAAATGCTGGGGGGGAGAATTAGGACTAATAAAAGGAAACATTTCTTCATGCAACGCATGATTGGTGTTTGGAATATGCTGCCACAGGAGGTGGTGATGGCCACTAACCTGGATAGCTTTAAAAGGGGCTTGGACAGATTTATGGAGGAGAAGTTGATTCATGGCTCCCAATCTTGATCCTCCTTGATCTGAGATTGCAAATGCCTGAGCAGACCAGGTGCTTGGGAGCAGTAGCCGCAGAAGGCCATTGCGTTCACATCCTACATGTGAGCTCCCAAAGGCACCTGGTGGGCCACTGCGAGTAGCAGAGAGTTGGACTAGATGGACTCTGGTCTGATCCAGCTGGCTTGTTCTTATGTTCTTATGAGAGCTGATCTACAGTCTGACTTACACACGTGTAACGCAAGCTTCAAAGCTGTGGGTGAAAAGTTTGCTACACATTCTGTAAACCAGCAGCTTAAAAAATGAATCGCTCTACCTCTTGGTATGAGACAAGCACCTCGTAGCGCTGCTGCTCTCTCCTGGCCTCTATTTTCCTGAACAACTCCGCCATGGTCAGGTACATGATGCCCGGGTCTTTCTCGGACCCCAGCATGGTATACGTCTTCCCAGCCCCGGTGGCACCGTAGGCAAACACTGTGGCACAGAAGGATCAAAATGAGTTTCGTTTGAGAAGTCCCAGAATGCAAAACCCGCAAACCCCGCAGCGACTGACGCGACTCTTTGCCAGACGAGGAGACTGTTTGACTCTGCCCTTTCGGAAGCCATTTTGGGATTCAGCTCACCCTACTGCTCTGCGTGATCCTGTCCCCTACACGCATGCACCCCTCACAAGTGTTGTTTCAACTATATTTTCAAATTTCAATAAGCATAGTTTTGACCCAGTTTGGACCCTTTGTCTCCAGCTGATACTTGAAACACCTTGTTAATGCCAGATCCCTCTTCAGGGCCTGAGAAGTCTTGTAGTGCTTTCTGAAGAGCGAGACTAACAGATTTTCTTTTAATGGAGTAGCCTTTTTAACACAACCTCTCCAATTGTGAGCAACAACAATCACTAGAACTGGGGATTTTCAGTCTGAAGGCGTGGCAGTTTTCCTGCTGTTCCACTAACATCTGCCGTGAGACGAACGTGATATTCTGCCTCCCCTTCCCCAAAATGTTGCTTCTTCCACACTGGAAAACTGTCTCGTGTAGCTTTTCTCAGAACATCAGAGTATTGGTCTAAAATTGGGAACGGGGCGCCTGGTGAGCCGTTCTCAGGGAAGGCTGGGTTGAAACGCCCCAAATTGGTGGGTGAGCTTTTGACCCTTGCCTGAGAAGAGCCTTCCTCGGTTGGCTCAAAATCCTGAGTAACTATTCAGTCCCAAATAAACTTGAATCAGACCAGTGGGTCTCTCCAGGTTGGTCTTGTCTGTTCCAACAGGGGCCCCTCCCACACGTGCAGAATAATGCACATTCAATCCACTTCCACAATGATCTGAAAGTGGATTTTGCTCTTCTGCACAGTAAAAGTGGATTGAAAGTGGATTGAAAGTGCATTATTCTGCATGTTCCAAATCCAAAACCTTTATTAGGCATAAAACCAGTGTGTGTCATGAATTCCAAATACAATAAAAAGATCGTTATTGCACAACTTGCAGTACACAGAGTAAAAATGTAGCAATAGCTTCAGAGATTTCAGCATTAGAGTTATTTAGAAGCTTAGCCATTTTTATCTTATCAGAAAGGAGCATAAATCCTGTTGGTAATACAGTTCTCAAATCAGTTCTGATGTTGTATTTTGAACAGTGAAGCAGAATATTCTGCATGTGTGGAAGGGGCCAGGGAGCGGGTCGATTCTCTTATTGATCCTGCATTCCAAGCACAGGCTTTATCACAGAGCTGCCCCCCCCCTCGCAGTAGCAGCAACACCTTGTGCCCCCCTATTATTATTATTATTTATTAAATTTGATAAACCGCCCACCCCTGAAGGGCTCTGGGCGGTGTCCAGCAAAACCACAACTAAAACCATGTGCACAATAAATAAGTGATAAATAGTTAAAATACATAACTCAGAATAAGCAGCATTCTAAAACCCAGTGAAACAATATTAATAATACTAATGATGGCTCCCAGTCCCAAGGCCGGGAGGGGACAGACAATACCGAAAGATGTCACACCGGTAGTGCCAATGTTGGTACAGCACGCAACACACTCAGACGCCCGCCTCGAGCCTCCTCACCAGAACAGTTGTAGCCGTTCAGGACAGCATCCAGGAGGCCTTCGGTGGTATTCTCAAACACCTCCACCTGAGCAGCACTCTCGCCGAACACCCGGTCAAAAGCAAACGTCAGGTCCTTGCCCTTCCGCCTTGGGGCAGAATCAAGCCCTTGGAAACCCGCCGTGATCGCTGGGGGTCTGGGCTCCTCGGGGTCGAAAACCAGCAGACAGTCACTCACCACCTGCACCACCCTTGGGCGGTTGCTCTCCTGCTCCCACGAGGTCTGGGGACGCACTCGTACCACCACGGACACGTGGCCCTGTTCAGTAGATTGCTCAGACACCATCGTAGCAAAATGCTGTGTTCGAGGGAAGACCGGAGCCCCGTTAACAGGCAACAGAACGAATTCACATCCCTGAACTAGCTCAAGCAAACGGCAAAGTAGAATCTCCCCAACATTAATACTGGGTAGTGGAACCGAATGAACATTAGTTAGTGCAAACTTATTACAAGGGGACCGTGTTTCCCCTCCTCAGGGCAACTCGGCCCTCATGATCAGGGAAGAAACAACCCTTCCCAGTGATTCAAGAACCTCTCTTCATTTTAGAGCCCAGAACTGAATCCAGCTCGGTCTATTGCTGCCAAGGCAACGCATTTACAGCTCCATTTAGCTACAAGGGATTAAGGGCCAAAAGCACTCATTGATTGATTGTATTGACTAATCAATAACTTCATTTGTTGCAAGATTATAAATGTGGACTTTAATAACAGTTGTCCTCTCCAGGAAAAAAAAGCAATCACCTCTGATTTGTTTCTTAGCAAGACAGCCTGTTTGCATTCACCTGAGTCAACAGACCTGGTGTTTCTTAAAGGCTGCCTTTCCAAATGCTTTTTGGCCAATTGATGTCCCCCACCAAAACAACAAAAAAGCCAGAGAAGAGCTCAGGAGCCCCCTGAACAAGTGAAATGATACATATTCAGCAGTTCTGAAAAGCAAAATTAAGTGGCAGCTTATGCATTATGAACTCATTCTGCATTTGCCCTTGCGAAAACACTGCTTTGCATGCAGTCAACTTTGGGTTGTCAGCTCTGGATTGAGAAATAGCTGGAGATTCTGGAGGTGCTACCTAGGAAGGGCAGGGTTTGGTGAGGGAAGGGACTTTAATGCACAGGTGTCAAACTCATGGCCCTCCAGATGTTATGGACTCCCCCCCCCCCCCCAACCCCCCCCCCCAACCCCCCCCCCCCACCCCCCCCCCCCCCCCACCCCCCCCTCCCCCCCCACCCCCCCCCCCCCCCCCCCCCCCCCCCCCACCCCCCCCCCCCCCACCCCCCCCCCCCCCCCCCCCCCCCCCCCCCACCCCCCCCCCCCCCCACCACCCCCCCCCCCCACCCCCCCCCCCCCCCACCCCCCCCTCCCCCCACCCCCCCCCCCCCCACACCCCCCCCCCCCCCCACCCCCCCCCCCCCCCACCCCCCCCCCCCCCCACCCCCCCCCCCCCCCACCCCCCCCCCCCCCCACCCCCCCCCCCCCCCACCCCCCCCCCCCCCCACCCCCCCCCCCCCCCACCCCCCCCCCCCCCCACCCCCCCCCCCCCCCACCCCCCCCCCCCCCCACCCCCCCCCCCCCCCACCCCCCCCCCCCCCCACCCCCCCCCCCCCCCACCCCCCCCCCCCCCCACCCCCCCCCCCCCCCACCCCCCCCCCCCCCCACCCCCCCCCCCCCCCACCCCCCCCCCCCCCCACCCCCCCCCCCCCCCACCCCCCCCCCCCCCCACCCCCCCCCCCCCCCACCCCCCCCCCCCCCCACCCCCCCCCCCCCCCACCCCCCCCCCCCCCCACCCCCCCCCCCCCCCACCCCCCCCCCCCCCCACCCCCCCCCCCCCCCACCCCCCCCCCCCCCCACCCCCCCCCCCCCCCACCCCCCCCCCCCCCCACCCCCCCCCCCCCCCACCCCCCCCCCCCCCCACCCCCCCCCCCCCCCACCCCCCCCCCCCCCCACCCCCCCCCCCCCCCACCCCCCCCCCCCCCCACCCCCCCCCCCCCCCACCCCCCCCCCCCCCCACCCCCCCCCCCCCCCACCCCCCCCCCCCCCCACCCCCCCCCCCCCCCACCCCCCCCCCCCCCCACCCCCCCCCCCCCCCACCCCCCCCCCCCCCCACCCCCCCCCCCCCCCACCCCCCCCCCCCCCCACCCCCCCCCCCCCCCACCCCCCCCCCCCCCCACCCCCCCCCCCCCCCACCCCCCCCCCCCCCCACCCCCCCCCCCCCCCACCCCCCCCCCCCCCCACCCCCCCCCCCCCCCACCCCCCCCCCCCCCCACCCCCCCCCCCCCCCACCCCCCCCCCCCCCCACCCCCCCCCCCCCCCACCCCCCCCCCCCCCCACCCCCCCCCCCCCCCACCCCCCCCCCCCCCCACCCCCCCCCCCCCCCACCCCCCCCCCCCCCCACCCCCCCCCCCCCCCACCCCCCCCCCCCCCCACCCCCCCCCCCCCCCACCCCCCCCCCCCCCCACCCCCCCCCCCCCCCACCCCCCCCCCCCCCCACCCCCCCCCCCCCCCACCCCCCCCCCCCCCCACCCCCCCCCCCCCCCACCCCCCCCCCCCCCCACCCCCCCCCCCCCCCACCCCCCCCCCCCCCCACCCCCCCCCCCCCCCACCCCCCCCCCCCCCCACCCCCCCCCCCCCCCACCCCCCCCCCCCCCCACCCCCCCCCCCCCCCACCCCCCCCCCCCCCCACCCCCCCCCCCCCCCACCCCCCCCCCCCCCCACCCCCCCCCCCCCCCACCCCCCCCCCCCCCCACCCCCCCCCCCCCCCACCCCCCCCCCCCCCCACCCCCCCCCCCCCCCACCCCCCCCCCCCCCCACCCCCCCCCCCCCCCACCCCCCCCCCCCCCCACCCCCCCCCCCCCCCACCCCCCCCCCCCCCCACCCCCCCCCCCCCCCACCCCCCCCCCCCCCCACCCCCCCCCCCCCCCACCCCCCCCCCCCCCCACCCCCCCCCCCCCCCACCCCCCCCCCCCCCCACCCCCCCCCCCCCCCACCCCCCCCCCCCCCCACCCCCCCCCCCCCCCACCCCCCCCCCCCCCCACCCCCCCCCCCCCCCACCCCCCCCCCCCCCCACCCCCCCCCCCCCCCACCCCCCCCCCCCCCCACCCCCCCCCCCCCCCACCCCCCCCCCCCCCCACCCCCCCCCCCCCCCACCCCCCCCCCCCCCCACCCCCCCCCCCCCCCACCCCCCCCCCCCCCCACCCCCCCCCCCCCCCACCCCCCCCCCCCCCCACCCCCCCCCCCCCCCACCCCCCCCCCCCCCCACCCCCCCCCCCCCCCACCCCCCCCCCCCCCCACCCCCCCCCCCCCCCACCCCCCCCCCCCCCCACCCCCCCCCCCCCCCACCCCCCCCCCCCCCCACCCCCCCCCCCCCCCACCCCCCCCCCCCCCCACCCCCCCCCCCCCCCACCCCCCCCCCCCCCCACCCCCCCCCCCCCCCACCCCCCCCCCCCCCCACCCCCCCCCCCCCCCACCCCCCCCCCCCCCCACCCCCCCCCCCCCCCACCCCCCCCCCCCCCCACCCCCCCCCCCCCCCACCCCCCCCCCCCCCCACCCCCCCCCCCCCCCACCCCCCCCCCCCCCCACCCCCCCCCCCCCCCACCCCCCCCCCCCCCCACCCCCCCCCCCCCCCACCCCCCCCCCCCCCCACCCCCCCCCCCCCCCACCCCCCCCCCCCCCCACCCCCCCCCCCCCCCACCCCCCCCCCCCCCCACCCCCCCCCCCCCCCACCCCCCCCCCCCCCCACCCCCCCCCCCCCCCACCCCCCCCCCCCCCCACCCCCCCCCCCCCCCACCCCCCCCCCCCCCCACCCCCCCCCCCCCCCACCCCCCCCCCCCCCCACCCCCCCCCCCCCCCACCCCCCCCCCCCCCCACCCCCCCCCCCCCCCACCCCCCCCCCCCCCCACCCCCCCCCCCCCCCACCCCCCCCCCCCCCCACCCCCCCCCCCCCCCACCCCCCCCCCCCCCCACCCCCCCCCCCCCCCACCCCCCCCCCCCCCCACCCCCCCCCCCCCCCACCCCCCCCCCCCCCCACCCCCCCCCCCCCCCACCCCCCCCCCCCCCCACCCCCCCCCCCCCCCACCCCCCCCCCCCCCCACCCCCCCCCCCCCCCACCCCCCCCCCCCCCCACCCCCCCCCCCCCCCACCCCCCCCCCCCCCCACCCCCCCCCCCCCCCACCCCCCCCCCCCCCCACCCCCCCCCCCCCCCACCCCCCCCCCCCCCCACCCCCCCCCCCCCCCACCCCCCCCCCCCCCCACCCCCCCCCCCCCCCACCCCCCCCCCCCCCCACCCCCCCCCCCCCCCACCCCCCCCCCCCCCCACCCCCCCCCCCCCCCACCCCCCCCCCCCCCCACCCCCCCCCCCCCCCACCCCCCCCCCCCCCCACCCCCCCCCCCCCCCACCCCCCCCCCCCCCCACCCCCCCCCCCCCCCACCCCCCCCCCCCCCCACCCCCCCCCCCCCCCACCCCCCCCCCCCCCCACCCCCCCCCCCCCCCACCCCCCCCCCCCCCCACCCCCCCCCCCCCCCACCCCCCCCCCCCCCCACCCCCCCCCCCCCCCACCCCCCCCCCCCCCCACCCCCCCCCCCCCCCACCCCCCCCCCCCCCCACCCCCCCCCCCCCCCACCCCCCCCCCCCCCCACCCCCCCCCCCCCCCACCCCCCCCCCCCCCCACCCCCCCCCCCCCCCACCCCCCCCCCCCCCCACCCCCCCCCCCCCCCACCCCCCCCCCCCCCCACCCCCCCCCCCCCCCACCCCCCCCCCCCCCCACCCCCCCCCCCCCCCACCCCCCCCCCCCCCCACCCCCCCCCCCCCCCACCCCCCCCCCCCCCCACCCCCCCCCCCCCCCACCCCCCCCCCCCCCCACCCCCCCCCCCCCCCACCCCCCCCCCCCCCCACCCCCCCCCCCCCCCACCCCCCCCCCCCCCCACCCCCCCCCCCCCCCACCCCCCCCCCCCCCCACCCCCCCCCCCCCCCACCCCCCCCCCCCCCCACCCCCCCCCCCCCCCACCCCCCCCCCCCCCCACCCCCCCCCCCCCCCACCCCCCCCCCCCCCCACCCCCCCCCCCCCCCACCCCCCCCCCCCCCCACCCCCCCCCCCCCCCACCCCCCCCCCCCCCCACCCCCCCCCCCCCCCACCCCCCCCCCCCCCCACCCCCCCCCCCCCCCACCCCCCCCCCCCCCCACCCCCCCCCCCCCCCACCCCCCCCCCCCCCCACCCCCCCCCCCCCCCACCCCCCCCCCCCCCCACCCCCCCCCCCCCCCACCCCCCCCCCCCCCCACCCCCCCCCCCCCCCACCCCCCCCCCCCCCCACCCCCCCCCCCCCCCACCCCCCCCCCCCCCCACCCCCCCCCCCCCCCACCCCCCCCCCCCCCCACCCCCCCCCCCCCCCACCCCCCCCCCCCCCCACCCCCCCCCCCCCCCACCCCCCCCCCCCCCCACCCCCCCCCCCCCCCACCCCCCCCCCCCCCCACCCCCCCCCCCCCCCACCCCCCCCCCCCCCCACCCCCCCCCCCCCCCACCCCCCCCCCCCCCCACCCCCCCCCCCCCCCACCCCCCCCCCCCCCCACCCCCCCCCCCCCCCACCCCCCCCCCCCCCCACCCCCCCCCCCCCCCACCCCCCCCCCCCCCCACCCCCCCCCCCCCCCACCCCCCCCCCCCCCCACCCCCCCCCCCCCCCACCCCCCCCCCCCCCCACCCCCCCCCCCCCCCACCCCCCCCCCCCCCCACCCCCCCCCCCCCCCACCCCCCCCCCCCCCCACCCCCCCCCCCCCCCACCCCCCCCCCCCCCCACCCCCCCCCCCCCCCACCCCCCCCCCCCCCCACCCCCCCCCCCCCCCACCCCCCCCCCCCCCCACCCCCCCCCCCCCCCACCCCCCCCCCCCCCCACCCCCCCCCCCCCCCACCCCCCCCCCCCCCCACCCCCCCCCCCCCCCACCCCCCCCCCCCCCCACCCCCCCCCCCCCCCACCCCCCCCCCCCCCCACCCCCCCCCCCCCCCACCCCCCCCCCCCCCCACCCCCTCCCCCCCCCACCCCCCCCCCCACCCACCCCCCCCCCCCCCCCCCCCCCCCCCCCCACACCCACCCCCCCCACCCCCCACCCCCCCCCCCCCCCACCCACACCCCCCCCCACCCCCCCACCCCCACCCCCACCCCCACCCCCCCCAACACACACACACACACACACACACACACACACACACACACTTGATTTCTGTCCTCTGGAGATCAGTTGCAATTTTGGTGACATCAGCAATGACTGATGATCTCATCGCACAATATTTGTGTCACCTCTAATTTGCATGTGGAAATCAGTTAGTATCAATAAGCAGATTATTAAGTATCTGGGGGATTCAGACTAACCTGTGCACTCCTGCACACGCCAGCTGGGTGACCTTGGAGTAGTCACAGCTTCTTGGAGCTCTCTCAGCCCCACCCACCTCACAGGGTGTGTGTTGTGAAGGGGGGGAGGGAAAGGAGATTGTTAGGCTCCCTAGGGGGAGGGCAGTTTACAAATTTAATAAATAAGTAAAATAAAAACAAGTTGGCATCTCACCCTGGGCTCATGTGAAGCACCTTCTGCATCAAAGGAAATGGTGGGAAACCCCAGCTGACTCAGTAAGGGGGCATCACATTGGGGTCCGCTGACATCGTCCAATGGGAGGGACGTCCCAACAGCCAATGAGTGTCTTTGGTATGGTATTCCAAATGTCCTGGTGTCCATGTTGTTCCCGCTTGTAGCTCATGGGCCTGCTCAGCATTTATTCCCCAGGTGGTGCCATGATCACCTGAACACAGAGCCTCGTTATCGAACAGTCCAGGGGGCGCGACAGGTGGCTTTTCCAGCTGGTTTCATTATCACCTCTGCTGGGGGGGGAGCAGAGGGGCACGTGAAGAGCAACTCACACCTGAATGCTGGAGCATCATCGAATGCCTTGCTGTCAGCAGTGAAAATGTATCCCTGCTGAGATGCACGTCCAGTGAAGAAAGAGGATAAATATAGACACTATCAGAGAGGCAGAGAGAAAACAGCTCACGTGAGCAAGTAAAGTACAGATCTATAGAATCTGAGGGCACAGCTATAGAACAGTGACACTCATAGCCGGCTGTTGTGGGGTTTTCGAGCTGTGTGGCCACCGTCTGGTGGTTTTAGGGTGGCGGAAAACAAGCAATAAAGCAGCTGAAACAATCACAACAAAAGCTCTAACAATAGTATAATAAACAGCCAGCAATAGCCCATCCCCCTTCCCAGAGGTGGGATCCAGCAGGTTCTCACCAGTTCCCGAGAGTGGGTTACTGATTATTGGTGTGTGCCGAGAGGGGGCTACTAATTGGGTCTGCTTTTCCGTTAGAAATTCCATTAGGTCCAGAAATCATAAAGTCCTGTTGCTTCCTATGTGGCCGGTTAGCGAAGGTAGAAAACGGGATAATTTTCCCTGTTGGGCTGTTTTAAAAACATGTTTTAGAAATATGGTAAAGTTCCTTGTTTAAGGAAAGTATCCTCCTTTTGATTTCTAGAAACAAAAT
Source organism: Sphaerodactylus townsendi (assembly GCF_021028975.2). Classification (NCBI taxonomy): domain Eukaryota; kingdom Metazoa; phylum Chordata; class Lepidosauria; order Squamata; family Sphaerodactylidae; genus Sphaerodactylus; species Sphaerodactylus townsendi. The sequence continues at coordinate 841,832 of NC_059439.1, read as the reverse complement.
TAAGTATTTGAAAGTATTAAGTATTTGACAGGCAGTCAATTCGAGGAGAAGTCGTTGTTTCTGTTGGCAGGAGATGATAGGACTTGCTATAATGAGTTTAAATTATGGACAGAAAGATACCAGCTGGAAATTAGGAACTTTTTTTTTTACAGTAGGAGTTTTTTACAGTAACAGAGAAATTATTAATGCCCCACCCCCGGAATGCCCGGCCACGCCCCTGTCATGCCCCACCCAGCCCCATTGGCGCTATGTCACTGCTTGAATCCCACCACCATGGGAACCTGTTACTAAAAATTTTGGATCCCACCACTGCCTCTTCCATACCTACAGGAGGCCAAGATGGCAACATGGGATCATGTACAGCGAGCAACCCGGCTGGCCAGATGGAAATGCCTGGTGGAACAGCTCCAATTGCAGGTCCCGTGGAAACCTTCTAAATCCCGCAGGGCCCCGATTTCCCCAGAGAGCTTGTTCCACCAGGCAGGGGCCAGGACTGTGAAAGCCCTGCCCCTTACGAGGCCAGGCCAGCTTTTGGGCCTGCGACCTCGATTAGGTGTTCTTCTGAAGAACGGAGAGGGCTGACGGGGCAATGCGAGGAGAGGCGGTCCCTCAAATAGGCCGGTCCGAGGCCACTCACAGCCTTGAAGGTCAAAACCAACACTTTGAACATGATCTGGTTCTCGATCAGCAGCCAGTGGAGATGATACAAGATTGGTGTGATTCAGCGCCGGCTTGATGCTCCAGTAAGGTGCCTGGCTGCTGTATGTTGGACGAATTTAAGGCCGTTTCCCCACTTTTAAAATGACGTCCGTTTCGTCTGGTCCAGGACCTTTTTAGCCCGAGGGTCGTGTTCCCCGGGCTTCCCCACCTACCACCCGCCCTGCGTCATCAAAGCGCCCGTTTTGAGCGAAGCGCCAGAATGACCAGCGCTGAGAACAAAACAACAGAGTCGGGCGGCTGCGTTGTTGCCGCCCCTGTAGTGGGGAGTGCAGTTGGACCCCGTGCTACTCGGCGAGAGTAGCGCGCAGCAAACAGTGAGTGGGGAAAGGGCCTAAGTTTCCGGATCACGGACAAAGGTCGGCCAGTGTAGAGCGAGTTACAAGAGTCCAGCCTGGAGGTGACCATTGCATGGATCACTGAGGCCAGGTCAAAATGGGAAAGGTATGTGGCCAGTTACCATGCCTGCCGCAGACGGTAAAAATCCACCTGGGCAGTCTGAGTGACCTGGGCCTCCAATGACAGCACCGGGTGCAAGGTCACTCCCAGGCTCTTGACAGATGAGGCTAGACGTAAGACCTCGCTGTCCAGCGTAGGCAGGCAAAAGACCACTGGCCTCTCCCCCTGATCCAACCACAGGACCTCCATCTTTGCTGGATTAAGCTTTAGCCGAGTTGCTCTCAACCAACCAGCCACGGCCTCCAAACCACGCTGGAGAGCTCCAGGTCATCTGCATATTTGTGACACCGCAGCCCAAAACTCTGGACCAGTCTGGCCAGGGGGTGCATGTAGATCTTAAAAAGCATGGGGGAGAGGATCGCCCCCTGCGGTACCCCACAAACTATGGGATGGCACCTGGAGTTCTCTCCCCACAATGCCCCCTGCAGTCCCCGGTCACAGAGAAATGAGGTCAGCCAACACGAGGTTGACCCACGTACCCCGATCTAGGCGAGGCGGCGGACCAAATGGTCATGATCTAACACCGTGGTGGCGAACCTTTGGCACTCCAGATGTTATGGACTACAATTCCCATCAGCCCCTGCCAGCATGGCCAATTCGCCATGCTGGCAGGGTCTGATGGGAATTGTAGTCCATAACATCTGGAGTGCCAAAGGTTCGCCACCCACTGATGTACCATATTGAATGTTGCAGTGAGGTCTAACAACACCAGCAGCGCCGAACTGCCTTTATCCAGGTGGAGCCAGAGTTCGTCCGCGACTGCAACCAGAACCGTCTCGGTCCCAGGCCCAGTGTGGAAGCCAGACCGGAAGGGATTCAGTACTTTTGCATCATCCAGGAACCTCTGGAGCTGATCCGCCACTGCTCACTCAATTACCTTATCCAGAAACGAAAGTTTCGAGACTGGGTGGGAATTGGCCAGATCCAAAGGATCCAGTTCAGGTCTTTTCAGGAGCGGGTGGACCACGACCTCTTTCAGTGAACCTGGAAAAACCCCTTGCTCAAGGGAGCTATTGATGATATTCAAAGGTGACCCCAAAGCTCCTCCCTACTGACTTTTACCAACCAGGAAAGGCATGGATCAAAAGGACAACTGGTTTTCCTGATGTTCAGGTGGAATCTCTTTTCCTGGGGATAATTAGGAAAGGAGTTGATAATAAAACTGCAAGGATTGTCATGCACTTATATAAAGCCATGGTGTGACCGCACTTGGAGTACTGTGTTCAGTTCTGGTCGCCACGTCTCAAAAAGGATATCGAAGGGATAGAAAAAGTGCAGAGAAGGGCAACGAGGATGATTGAGGGACTGGAGCACCTTCCCTATGAGGAGAGGCTGCAGTGTTTGGGACTCTTTCGTTTGGAGAGGAGACGTCTGAGGGGGGATATGATTGAAGTCTATAAAATTATGCATGGGGTAGAAAATGCTGACAGAGAGAAATTTTTCTCTCTTTCTCACAATACTAGAACCAGGGGGCACCCACTGAAAATGCTGGGGGGAAGAATTAGGACTAATAAAAGGAAACACATCTTCACGCAACGTGTGATTGGTGTTTGGAATATGCTGCCACAGGAGGTGGTGATGGCCACTCACCTGGATAGCTTTAAAAGGGGCTTGGATAGATTGATGGAGGAGAAGTCGATCTATGACTCCCAATCTTGATCCTCTTTGATCTGAGATTGCAAATGCTTTAGCAGACCAGGTGCTCGGGAGCAGCAGCAGCAGCAGAAGGCCATTGCTTTCACATCCTGCCTGTGAGCTCCCAAAGGCACCTGGTGGGCCACTGCGAGTAGCAGAGAGCTGGACTAGATGGACTCTGGTCTGATCCAGCAGGCTAGTTCTTATGTTCTTAGGTTCACCCTGAACCCATGACTCCTGGTCCTAGTCTCTGGAGCAGCAGAAAACAAACTTGTTCCCTCACCAGCATGACATCCCTTCAAATATCTAAACGTGGCTTTCATGTCACCTCTAAACCTTTTCTTCTCCAGACTAAGCACATCCAACTTCCAAAGTCTCTCTTTGTAGGGCATGGATTCCAGACCTTTTACCATTTTGGTTGCCCTCCTCTGGACCCGTTCCAGCTTGTCAATATCCTTTTTTAATTGTGGAGTCCAGAATTGTACACTGTAATATTCCCGGTGGGGTCTAACTGTACTCCTATTGATACAGCCCAGAATCGCATTGGCTTTCTTGGCCGCCGCATCACACTGCTGACTCATGTTCAGTTTGTGCTCTACTAAGACTCCCAGATTATCCCTTTCGCATGTAGTGTTGTCAAGCCAGGTGTCACTCATCCTATATCTGTGCACTTCATTTTATCTGCCTAAGTGGAGTATCTTACATGTATCTCTGTTGAAATTCATGTTGTTTGTTTTGGCCCAGCTCTCTCATCTGTCCAGATCATTTTGAATTCTGACTCTGTCCCCCAGGGTATTAGCTACCCCATCTATTTTGGTGTCATCTGCACATTTGATTGCCATGCCTTCTATTCCATTATTTTATTTTATTTTTATTTATTTATTTATTAAACTTATAGGCTGCCTCATCCCCGAAGGGCTCGAGGTGGCTCACAACATGGCTGTTCCAACGAACAACAAATCAACAAATCAACAACATAAAAACTTATCCAAGTCATTGATAAAAATATTGAATAGCACCGGGCCCAGGACAGAACCCTGCGCCCCCTCCCCCCCCCCCCCTCGTCACTTCTCTCCAGGATGAAGATGCGCCATTGATGAGTTTGGTCAGTCAACCAATTACAAATCCATCTAACAGTAGCCCTGAGCCCTTCGGGGGAGGGCGGTTTATAAATATAATTAATAATAATAATAATAATAATAATAATAATAATAATAATAATAATAATAATAATAATAATAATAATAATAATAATAATAATAATAATAATAATAATAATAATAATAATAATAATAATAATAATAATAATAATAATAATAATAATAGCACTGTCTGGTCCACATTCACTAGCTTACTTGTGAGAATATTATGGGGCACCTTGTCAAAAGCTTTACTAAAATAAAGGTATGATACGTCCACAGCATTCCCTTCATCTACCAAGCTTGTGACTCTGTCAAAAAAAGAGATGAGATTGGTCTGGCATGACTTGTTTTTCAGAAAGCCATGCTGACTTTTTGTGATCACAGCATTATCTTCTAAGTGCTGGTGTGTAACCTCTGCTGATGGGTTCTATAGGGCAGAATTTGGAAGGAGTTTGCAACAAGTAAATTTTAAACAAAATGGTTTACTTTTTTTTAACATATAACATTTATTAAACATTAACATTTAACATTAACACTTCAAGGTCCTGTTAAGTTTCATTTCAAGTCCTTCCGATGACAGTCTTGTAATGCCAAGTCCATTCCTTCCTGCAAATGTGTGGCTCAAGAAAACTTCAGAAGTTTGGTGTATTGGATTCAAGATTATGAAGGTCCCCAAAAGAACTCTCACCATTTACGCACAAAAAGCCCTGAAGCAAGACATTCTAACATGTACAATGAAGCAAAAATAAACAACTCCCTTCCCACTAGTTCCCAACAACATTGAAGTTACCTTAAACAAGGTGTTAAGAGCTTATAATAAACTATCAAGGTCCCAGCCTGGTAGCCTGAGAGCAGCAGTGGCGTAGGAGGTTAAGAGCTTGTGTATCTAATCTGGAGGAACTGGGTTTGATTCTCCGCTCTGCTGCCTGAGCTGTGGAGGCTTATCTGGGGAATTCCGATTAGCCTGTGCACTCCCACACATGCCAGCTGGGTGACCTGGGGCTAGTCACAGCTTCTCAGAGCTCTCTCAGCCCCAGCTACCTCACAGGGTGTTTGTTGTGAAGGGGGAAGGGCAAGGAGATTGTCAGCCCTTTGAGTCTCCTGCAGGAGAGAAAGGGGGGATATGAATCCAAAACTCTTCTTCCTCTCTCTCCAACCTCATGAGTTCTGCAGCCTTCTGCTTCTTTCAGACTCTCTGGGTCACCCCATTCTTAACATCGGGGTTACACTGGCAGACCATCCGGCTAGTGATCTGCTCCAGAATCTTCTCTGGTATTGATGTCATTACAGATGTGAACCACCTCATGTTCTGTATCCCATTTAAGTAACTTATACTTTTCAGTAATCAGTTCATCATCATTTGTGTATAAGTTATTCTCAAATTCTGTAATTTGTGTGGTAAAACCTGTATTTTTATGATCAGTTTTAAATATATCTAGAAGTTGATAGTAATGGAACCAGTTTTTAACTATTTCTTTTAAATAAGCATAAGCATTTTATTGTCATTGTGCACGCACAACGAAATTTACAGCAGCATTCCTCGATGCACCCAATTTCAGACTCATACCCCACCCTCATTTTCCCCTTCCTCCACCCAGCCCCAAACACATCAACACGAAGCCACGGAGTTCAGCATCGCCACAGCTCTAGAGTAGAAGCTGTCTCTAAGCCTCTTTGTCCTAGTTTTGATAGACCTGTATCGTCTGCCGGATGGTCACAGTTCAAAAAGAGAGTGTGCTGGATGAGACGGGTCTCTCGGAATATTTTGGGCTTTCTTTAGGCTTTGGGAATTATAGAGTTCTTCCAAGGAGGGGAGAGGGCAGCCGATAATCCTCTGTGCAGTAGTGATCACCCTTTGGAGCGCCTTCCTATCTGCCACTGTGCAACTGGAGAACCATACACAGATGCAGTAGGTTATCACTCAATAGTTTCATAGAGTAAGCGCACATTTGTCATATTGGAAGTTCTGCAATTCTCTATTGGAAGCGACCACAAGGGAGTTACACTTGCTTTCAACATTTTATATTTCCACCATATCCAAAGAAGTCTCCTCCTAACATGGTGATGAAAGAAATCTGTATGCATTTTCTTCTTATCATACCAAAAATATCCATGCCATCCGAATCTCCTATCAGAACCCTCCAGGTCCAAGAGTCCAAGAGAATTACCAAAGGATAGTAATATAGAGAAGTCTGTAGGAAACTGGAAACCTTTTATGGACTACCTATTGAAAAAACATGGTAGAAGAGAAGTAATTACAGGATCCGAGATCTAGCAGACTGAAATAGAATATTAGAAATGATAACGTGTGTAACTGATAAATTGTTCTATTTTAAATAGATGGATGAACCCAGAACGGATTAGAATTCAACAATGAGCAGGAAGTCATTATTTAGTTATTGTTCTTGTTTGTCTTTCATGTTCTTGTTTTGTGTTGACGTGGTGGCAGTTTGAAAGGGTTTGTGTTTTTGTTCTTTTTATGTTGAGAAAATTAAAAAATGGTAAAGAAAATAACTCCCATTTGTAACGTTAGGTGGAAAACAATTAAAACGTGCCAGTGTAAATGCCTTTCTGGTCATGGGGAGGTCTACAGAAGTAAAATATGTTTTTTTATGTGCTTTCTATGACCCAGGGACTCCTAAATAGGAGGGTGAACAAGTTTTTGAGTAGCAGCTTCCAAAGTTTGTTCCTTTTGATCGTCAAGCCCAGGTTCCCGTTCAGCTGAAAGGCAAGGCCAAACAGCCCAACCAGGATTCAATGAATGTTGTGATCACCACCGGATCATCCGAGTTGGATGCCCTGCAGGACAAAGGGAAGGCAAAGCGACTGTCAGGAAGAGCAGCTCCTCAGCCTCTGCCAGATTGATGGATTCTGCAAAGGTCTAGCACAGGGGTCTGCAAGCTGTGGCTCTTGAGATGTTCATGGACTACAGTTTCCATGGCCAATTGGCCATGCTGGCAGAGACTGATGGGAATTGTAGTCCATGAACATCTGGAGAGCCACCAGTTGCAGACCCCTGGTCTAGCATAATGGATATAGGACATTGTATAAACCATTGGAAGGGGGGGAGACTTTGCACAAAATGAGTTTGACCCGTTTTATTCACCTCAACCTGGGATTTTCGAAAATCAGCAAACCAGTGATCGTTTTGCACAATTACAGGCTGGAGCTGCTCCCACGCAAACACGACAGGCAGGAGACGCTTCATTTCCCTCCCTCCCACCCGTTCACTTTAAGTTGCCCACCGCCCACTGTCAGGGGGACTCTGCCCACCTGCTATTCTGTGCAGGTAGCCCAGGAGGTTGAGGACAGATTTTTTTGAGCACCTGACAGGGTACAAAGTCCCCCAAGCACGTTTTCACCCTGTGACAGCGAGTATGACTGATCTACAGCAACATATTCATTATTGCCTGACCATTGCAGGGAGGTCCCTTTTTCATTTTCTTTTATGTATTGTAGATGCGCAGCTATGCAGGTGCAGTCGATTGGATTGTGGGATGACTGGCATGGCTGTGGGGCTCCATTTCTGCATGCCTGAGCAGCTATGCATGTGCTGCAGGAAATTTTTAAAAAGGGAGACGAAGCATTTCCCTGCAAAGGTGTGAAAGCAACTCGGATTGTTGCCATGGGCTCCAGTGGCTACCTGAGCAGGTGAACAGCACACATGTGAACAGGAAAAAGGAAAATGGGTTCCTTTATAATGCCTGAAAGCCAGGGGCGTAATGTCCATTGGGCAAGGTGGGCAGCTGCCCAGGGCACCACCTTATGGGGGGCATCAAAATGCAGGGTTCGTTTTGGGGTATTTTAGTGGTTTTCCATTTTTGGCCTGGGGCGGCGCAATTTTTAGGCAAGTGGCACCATAATTTCAGCGTATCATCAGGAGACTGTCCTTATGCTACCCCCCAAGTTTGGTGAGGTTTGGTTCAGGGGGTCCAAAGTTATGGACCCTCAAAAGGGTAGCCCCCATCTCCTTAGCAAAGAATGGGGGATGGGGCAACCCCTTTGAGGGTCCATAACTTTGGACCCCCTAAACCAAACTGCACCAAGCAGAATTGTCAGGACAGTTTCCAGATAATACACTGAAGTTTTGGTGCCGATACATCAAACTGCACCCCACAAAACGGAATTACATCCAAGTAAATATCATCAAGATTTGTGGGGTGAGCAATTGAGACATGTAGCAACATTGCCAGTCCACAGAAATCTGATCTTGAGCCCAAGGAAGGGATGCTGAACACTTACAAAGATCTCTCAGCCAAGCATGTTCCAATTATGTTTCTGTTCAGACCTCAAGCTAATAGATGCTTCCTCTAGCTCGGTCCATGGTGGAATACCTTTGTTTGTTTCCCTTTGCTTCCCAGGTAACTTCCATTTCCTGACATGCACTTCTACAATAATCCTTTGATCCAAACCATTTGGCTTGACAATTTGGTTTCTCTGAGGATCAAAGTCATCATCTAGAGGGGCTCAAAGGCTCGAGTTTCTTTTAAAATACCATTTAAGATTATGAGAACTACATGACGCCATTCATAACAGATCCCTGAGAGCTCGGCTTTGTTTTCTTTTGGACTGGATTTTCCTTGTTTAAACAATCTGTTGGGAAAGGACTTCAACCTTATGGTGGCCATCTAAGCTCAACCACAATAAATCTTCGTAGCAAGGCAGCAGAGTGGGAGGCACCACGCAGACTTAATTGCCAATTTTCATTTGTATTTTTGTATCTTGTGCATTTTCATGTCATGCATCCTAAATATTGATCTTCTAAACCAGTGATGGCGAACCTATGGCACGGGTGCCAGAGGTGACACTCAGAGCCCTCTCTGTGGGCACGCGCAAACAATTCATTGTGGGGGGGAAATTGCCCCTGCCACACACACACACATCTAGGCTGGCCTGGGCCACTGGGCTAGATTATTATCATTAAACCTAGTTTTGGGGAAGCAGTGTAGGTAACCCTGTTTGCGCCTTGTTCAAACCCCACTGATTTTTTACCTACAAATACTGCAAAAAGAACTAAAGTGTGATCCTTTTACCTGGGAGTAAGCTCGATTGCTGGCAATGGGGCTTGCTTCTGAGTAAACCCTCCTAGAGTCATGAGTCACCCATTTGAAGAGTTGCATGGTTGCTTCAAAGCAAAGCCCACAACTACCACCAAGCTTACTCCTGAGTAACGTGCGCCTCATGTAATAGCCAACCATTTTTTCTAAACTAAAACCTCAGTATTCAGGTTAAAGTGCTGTGTTGGCACTTTGCGATAAATAAGTGGGTTTTGGGTTGCAGTTTGGGCACTCGGTCTCAAAAAGATTCGGCATCACTGTTCTAAACGATGTAAATCTAGGGTGCTGTGTGGTTTCCGGGCTGCATGGCCGTGTTCTAGCAGCATTCTCTCCTGACTTTTCGCCTGCATCTGTGGCTGGCATCTTCAGAGGATCTGATAGTAGGAAAGCAAGTGGAGCATATATACCTGTTGGAGTGTCCAGGGTGGGGGAAAGAACCATTGTCTGTTAACAAGAAAAGGGTATATATACTCCACTTGCTTTCGTACCATCGGATCCTCTGAAGATGCCAGCCACAGATGCAGGTGAAACATCAGGAGAGAATGCTGCTAGAACACGGCCATACAGCCCGGAAACCACACAGCACCCCAGTGATTTTGGCCATGAAAGCCTTCGACAATACCATGTAATTCTACTTTGTGGGGTGTGCTTTCTGGTTTATATTATTTTATTTGGCACCCGTCCCTTTTCTGTGCTACAACGCATGGATTCAGCACCACCTCAAGGGCTGTCTGCTCCCTCTAGTCCCAGCTGGACAGAACCGCAGCGCTCCCGCCAGCCTTTCGGTGGAAGCAAAGGACAGCGGCAAATTCTGCCCCAGAGCAGGAATGCCCCCCAGCGGGGCAGCTCGTGTGCAGGGCTGGCGTCTGCTGCCCTTCGCTTGCCTCCCCTCGATTGGCCTCTGGTCCGCTTGTGCCCGGAGAACTGCGCGGCTCAGGGAAGAACCTGCCAGGCCTTGTTAGGCATCAAGAAACCACTGGAACAGAAAGGAATCGGGCAGGAAGATAGATTTCCAGAGCTGCTGGTGAACAGCCCAGACAGCGCAAGGGGAGGGGAAGAGCGAGTGAGTGAGAAAATGTGCGAGGGAAAAGAAGAAGACGCGGAGAGGCTTCTTTCTTCTCCTGACAACGTGCAGCCCAGAGTGACAGAGGAAGGGGGGAGCAGAGGCGGCTGGGCGGCTGCCAGGCCAAATCAAGGGCTGCCTTCCTGCCCCTCTGCTCCCCTGGGTGGCTATTCCTGGTCCTCTAGTCACGCTCCTCCTGACCTCCCCCAGCTTTTGCTGCACGAGGGGATGGGGAAAGTGTTGGAAAGAGAAGAGGGTGACTGCCCTAGACCAACTGTTCGGGGTTAGTAATTTCTCTCCCCCACTCCCTGTCAAGTCTGACACGCAGGGACGTGTAAAAGAAGAGGCTTCTTACATGCCATGCTGCTCCACTCTGAGTCTCCGCGGATTGCTCTGTCATTCAGTCCCAGGATGGTCCATAAACAGCTAACAGTTTCTTATTTGTGCCGGTGTACATTTACATTCTGTTACTAGGAAATTAATATTTTTGCTCTCAGGCTCTGATGGTTTTATATCTGACAGAATGTCAATGTATTCCCTGGCAATAAATAAGGAAAACAAGGGCTAGAGTAGCGTGAGAACAGCTCCCAAAATTTATTTCATAAGGTGTTAATTATCGTTTTACTGCCATTTTAATGTTCGTTTGTAGTTTATAAAGTGCCAGATTAGTTTACAGTGCTTCGCAGAGGCCTGTGGTCATACACAAATGAGCTCCGTGCATTCATAAGAACATAAGAACTAGCCTGCTGGATCAGACCAGAGTCCATCTAGTCCAGCACTCTGCTACTCGCAGTGGCCCACCAGGTGCCTTTGGGAGCTCACGTGCAGGAGGTGAAAGCAATGGCCTTCTGCTGCTGCTGCTCCTGAGCACCTGGTCTACTAAGGCATTTGCAATCTGAGATCAAGGAGGATCAAGATTGGGAGCCATAGATCGACTTCTCCTCCATAAATCTGTCCAAGCCCCTTTTAAAGCTATCCAGGTTAGTGGCCATCACCCCCTCCTGTGGCAGCATATTCCAAACACACCAATCACACGTTGCGTGAAGAAGTGTTTCCTTTTATTAGACCTAATTCTTCCCCCCAGCATTTTCAATGAATGCCCCCTGGTTCTAGTATTGTGAATTCATTTCTGTTTGTGTCTGATGAAGGGAGTTTTAACTGTCAAAAGCTCACACCCCACAAATGTTGTTGGCCTCTAAGATGCTCCCTGACTTGAAGCTACCTGATCCAGCAGCTTGAAACACTTGGATTCTTTCCTCGTGCAGAATGCCCCCTCCCCACCACGGCAAAGGTATCAGCTACCCACGAGTGTCATGGGCTCAGGAGTCCTCCAGTGAGGCTCACTGGCAGGATGAGCTCACAGTGCTGGAGCCCCAGTCAACTGGGCCTCAAGTACGGCCAGAAGCCTCACAGGACGCCGACGGAGCTGGCCCAAGTCAAGAGCCGGAGGTCAGAGTGCCGGCAGAAGCACCCCCAGCCACGGAGGCCCAACCTAGCGGTCCACCCAGCCCACCTGAGTCTGTGAGGCAGCTGAGAATTTGCACATGGCAGGAACTGCACTCTACAAGGCGCCGTGCGCGTTTGGAAACCCTGAGGCATCGCAGGGGATGTTGTGAGTTAGCTCAGGATCAAGACTGAACCACAGCGTAGACCCGGGGTCTGCAACCTGCGACTCCCCAGATGTGCCTATGTAACCTCAGCTTGTGGGTTCTGTGGGGCAGAACTTGGAATGAGTTTGCAACAACAAGTTTTAAAAACAAAATGCTTTACTTTCTTAACATATAACATCAAACATCAACATTTAACATCACACTTCAAGGTCCTGTTCAGGTTTCATTTCAAGTCCTTCTAGTTACAGTCTTCTGATATTTGCCAAGTCCAATTCTTCTTTGCAAGTGGGTTGGCTCCTGAAGACTCCAAGGGCTTGATGAACAGGATTCAACATGATGAAGGTTTCCAGGAGAACTCTCACCCATTACAAACATAAAAAGAAGCCCTGAAACAATAAACTCCAACATTTACAACATAGCAAAAAATAAACAACTACCTTCCCAGTAGTTCCCAACAACATTGCAGTTACCTTAACAAGGTGTTCAGGGCTTATACAAACGAAGGTCCAAGTCTAGTAGCCTCGTCTCCTCCAAACTACATGAGCTCTGCAGCCTCTTGCTGTTTTGAGTCTCCACCCTTTTCTGGGTCGACCCATTCTGAGCATGGGGGTTACACGTGAACTACAAATCCCATCAGCCCCTGCCAGCACGGCCAGTTGGCCATGCTGGCAGGTGCTGATGGGATTTGTAGTCCATGAACATCTGGGGAGCCGCGGGTTGCAGACCCCTGGCATAGACATATAAGAGATGGTTCTTGGAAGTAAACGTTGCAGGAGCAACCTTGTCGATCGCCTGACAGCCTCTTCTGCCGCACCGGCTTGCAGGCAGAGCGCAGCCTTAGGCCCTTTCCACACAGCCAATGTAAAGCAGGTTGCAGGTGGGATGAATGAACCCGTCGTAGCCGTGGGCTGTTCACATGGCTGGGCGTCCCGTGGTCAGTGAGCGCATTGGCCGGGGCTCGTGCCTTTGCATGTAGGTGCTTCCCCACCCCCACCCCCATTCACCTCCCTCCTCTGCATAGCTCCGAAGTCTGGCAGCCATGGACCTCCACAGCCATACTGCCCTCCCTGTGTAGCTACACAGCAGGGAGGCAGGAACTGAAAAAAACAGGGAAGCACGGCTGAGTAACGCCCTTCCCCTGGGCAGCTGTTCGCTCAGCCCCGCGGCTGCAATTCACAATAAACAAAAGAATCACAGATAGCGTGATTCTTGAAAAACCCGGGTTGGGGAGGGGGAAATGTGGAGCGGACTCACGTTAGGAGCGGGATCCGTGCAAAGTGCCCCCCACCCCCAAAAAACAAGGGTTTTATACCGTGGTTAGCCCACATTTATTGGCCCGTGCGGAAGGGGCCTTAGACCGTAGTCAAAACGGTTGGGAAACACTGGTCTCGCCCGAAGGTTCAGAGTTTCCTCCATCTTCTCCGGGAAAGAAAAGGATGAACATTTCAGGGGAAGAGGCCTGGATCCGGGGGAGCCCTTTTCTGTGCATCTGGGGGACTTGTGCCATTTATATATCTTTCCCAGCCATCTTGTCCCTCAAAAGGCAGCCATCTGCCCCGCGACTCCTTGGCTGGCAGCCCTGAGGGCTCTTGGCCGTTGTGAAGGAGCAAAAGAACACGAAGTTGAGCACAGAACCGCTGCCTTCACTCAAAGGCCACGAGGAACTGAGACGTGTGAGAACCAGCCAGGGCCAGATTCAAACCAAGCTAGGTCTGCCCACTTAGGGTTTCCAAACTCCATATGAGGCCTGGAATCTCCCAGAATTAAAACTGTCCTCCCCACTACAGAGACTTAATTCCGCCACCGCGGTGCAGAGAATGTAAGGTGAGGAGTTCTTTACTATATCTTTCTGCCTGGCCTTGGCATTCCTGCAGTTCTGGGCCTTGGATGATGGTTGGGGAACCTTAACCTTGCTGTGGCTATCTTGTGTGTTTGAAGTTTGTTTTCTGCTCTGTCGGGGAAACCTGCCGGTGGCACAGGAAGTTCAAAGCTAAGCCCGTGCCTGAAGCCTAGGAAAGTCAGAATCCATCCGTGTAATGCGTCCCATTGAAGTTTATAGAATAAGCGATACTGAACTCAGTTCCTTTGTTTTGAGTCCTTTGAGGTTCCTTACATTATGCGGATTCTGACATTCATCGCCGGAGAGAGTGATTTCCGACAGAGGCCCACTGATTCATATCTAGGTTCTGGTAGGCGTTCCTGGAGGAGATGTAAATAGGGTGGGGGTTAGTTTCTGCTCTTTCTGCCTGGCCTTGACGCATTCCTCGTTCTGGGCTTCGTGCTCGGGATGGTTGGGGCCTTAACCTTGCTGTGGCTATCTTGTGTGTTTGAAGCTTGTTTCTGCTCTGTCGTGGGAAACCTGCTGGGACGTTTGGGGGAGGTGGCTGAAGGTTCCGTAAAAGTGATACCTGAAGCCCGGGAAAGTCAGAATCCGCATCCCGTGTAATGCGATCGTTGAGGTTTATGAAATAAACGTACTGAACTCAGTTCCTTTGTTTTGAGTCCTTTGAGGTTCCTTACAAGGGGTGGCCAACCTGTGGCACCCCAGATGTTCATGGACTACAATTCCCATCAGCCCCTGCCAATTCCCATCAGCCCCTGCCAGCATGGCCAATTGGCCATGCTGAAAATGAAGAAAACTTGTACCAACCAGGCTACAATAATGACTTCAAAAATTAGTTCTCCCACTGGAGTTTGTAAAATTATAAAATTATTTTGGTTGCTTATAAGTAAATTGCTGCTCCAGTGGGAGAACTAATTTTTGAAGTCATTATTGTAGCCTGGTTGGTACAAGTTTTCTTCATTTTCAGCATAACAATATTGATGAAGACTGATAGAAGAAATGATGGGAATGTCCATAGTATCTGAAGGTGCTAATAGTAGTGAGAACGAGGCCAGATATCTCTTCCTGATTGAGGAGACATAAGAAAAGAAATGGGCAGAAGAAAGGCAGCTTGAGAATCTAGAGCAGAGGTGGCAGGGGATGATGGGAACTGTAGTCCATAACATCTGGAGGGCCGCGAGTTTGACACCTGTGATCTAGAGAAACCACTTTTGAAGCACAGAACAGCCTGGGCGGAAAAGGAAAGGAAGGAACGGTTGCCACAGAAGTCTTGAAGGCGCACAGAAGCACGCTCTTTTGATTTAAAGATACCAAACAGGCGAAGTCCGGTTTTTCTTCTGTTTTCTCCATCACTTGAAGTAAATCTCACCCGACAATTGGTCAGAAATGAGAGGAAAAGGCCATTTGTTGGGTTACTAGCTCTGGGTTGGGAAATTCCTAGCATTTTGAGGAGTGGAGTCTGAGGAACGTGGAATTTGGGAAGGGGCTGGACTTCCAGGGGATTTAATATCATTGTACTCACCTCCCAAAGTTTCTATTTTCCAGGTGAACTGATCTCTGTCACCGCGGGGTCAGTTGCAAGAGTGGGAGATTTTCAGCCACCACCAAGGAGTTGAATCCACCATAATGCTGAAACATAGCATTTTTTTTAAAACTCGGGTTGAGAGAAATATAATGGGCCAGTCCTGATTTGGGGGCCTGTGTGAAGTACTTCCCCAAACTGGAATATTTCCCTTTGTCAACCTGTTATATTTCTACCTTGCGGAATCCACGTCACTGGGACTCAAAACAGAGTGGGAATATGAGAGTAACTATTCAGGCAATCAACAAGCGAACGACACGGGATGATTAAAAAAAATGGATTGCAAACGGCGAAGATTCCAAGTTAAGCATAATAATACTTATATCTTATTGAACAGAATGATTGTGTCCTATTCCCACAATACATTGTCTGGGTAGCGCAGCCTAGTCCAATCTTGCCCAATCTCAGAAGAAGAAGAAGAAGAAGAAGAAGAAGAAGAAGAAGAAGAAGAAGAAGAAGAAGAAGAAGAAGAGGATTTATATCCCCCCTTTCTCCCCTGTAGGAGACTCAAAGGGGCTTACGATCTCCTTGCCCTTCCCCCCTCACAGCAAACACTAAGCCAGCTGTGTTGGGACTCAGGTTATTACTTGGATGGGACAACACCAAGGAAAGCCAGGGTTGCTGCACAGAGGCACACAACACAGCAAACCACCTCTGCATGTCCGTTCCTTTGAAAACCCCATCAGGTTCTGCCTTACTTAGCTGTGATGGGACAGCCAGAAAAAAATCCCCACATTCTAATAAAACAGCAGGGTGGAAACATATCAACCTGGAAAACATATAAATGCAAATTCTGGATTATAAACAGATTGTCATTGGGTGCGTTTTATCTGATGCATGGGGAAGGGAGGTCAGTTGCTTTACCTTCATCTGAGCTCTTATGCTTTGAACAACATAGCGGGCAGAAATCCAACCGGTGCAGGGTTTTCTCACATTAAAAAAATCACTAAACTCTGCTCGCTGCTTCTGGAAGAATACGTCTGATCTGTGCAGTGAGGCCATTCCAGAGTCTTGCATCTTGGTCCAGTACCAACGTGGGCCGTGACCTGGTACCCAGAATCCTCTGCTCTTGTCCTCCTTTGCCCTCAAGTGTCCAAACACAGCTGGCTCAGTCCCCTTTTGGGAACAGTGTCTGGCGCTGTGAGCAGATGGCAAAGGGTGGCCTGTCTGGTCAGTTTAAAATTGGACAGTTGCTCTTGTCAGAAGCGTTGCCGTCCCTTTTCCTGGTCCTGTCACCTCACTCAGCTTCATTTGCATTCTTTCCCCCCCCCCCCAAAAAAAATACATTTTTAGATTTGCAAAGGTGAAGTGGGTCGAATAGATGGGAATGCTTTTTCTCTGTGAACATTTACAAGAGACCTATAGTCTAACAACTGAGTGAATTGTGGGTTGTTGTTGTTGTTGTTGTTGTTGGCAGCAACTCCCAGCTCCCCGGTGGCATTATTCTGAAATGTGTGAAAGCGCCTTCTGTTTCCCAGACCTGCTTTGGAATCCCATGCTTTCCTGCAGCAAGAGGACTGGATTCAGATTGGTATTCTACCTCAGGTAAAATCCAGCCCTTCTCTCTCTCATAGGTTGGCCAAGGCTGACACCAGAGGGCTTATCATGGTAGGATGCCAAATTGCCAAGGCACACGGGTAAGGGCTTCATAGAATCATAGAGTTGGAAGAGACCCCAAGGGCCATAGAGTCCAACCCCCTGCCATGCAGGAACACACAGTCAAAGCACCCCTGACAAATGGCCATCCAGCCCAGTGGTGGGATCCAAACATTTTAGTAACAGGTTCCCAAGGTGGTGGGGTTCAAACTGTGGCGTAGCGCCAATGGGGCTGGGTGGGGCATGACGGGGGGGTGTCTGGGCATTCCGGGGACGGGGCATTCCTGGGCGGGGCTGTGGCAAGGACGCAGCCGCTGCGCCGGTCCTTGGGCGGGAAACGAATGCACGCAGGTGCAGGCTGCCACGCACGCCGGTGCACCTCCTGCTAGACTGCTTCAAGTTCTGCGCACTACTGCTGAGAGGAGGGGCGTAATGAAGGCAAAAATCAGGTGGCAAAATCACCCATTAGGACCCCCCTCTCGGCACACACAAATAATTAGTAACCTACTCGCGGGAACCTGTGAGAACCGGCTGGATCCCACCTCTGCATCCAGCCCTCGTTTTAAAAAAACCATCTTTAAGAAGGAGACTCCACCACCCTCCAAGGCTGCGTGTTCCACTGTGGAACAGTCCTGACTGACAGGAAGTTCTTCCTAATGTTTAGGTGGAATCTCTTTTCCTTCCCCTTGAACCCATGACTCCTGGTCCTCGTCTCTGGAGCAGCAGAAAACAAGCTCGCTCCCTCTTCAACATGACATCCCTTCAAATATCTAAACATGGCTATCATGCCACCCCTTAACTCTCTCTTCTCCAGAATAAGCGTAGCTCGCTCCCCAAGTGCCAGGCCCGAGCCTGATGGTTAGGGGGTGGCGGGCACTTGCAAGGGAACTGTGAGGCTTTCTTCTCTGCACGTGTCCAGCTATCGCTCTCCCACTGTCTGCGGCCTTGGAGACAGAAACAGCAACCCCTCATCGAGTGTGAATGTTCCCAGCTCTTTTATGCTTTGTTCTAGGGAAGGGGTCTGCAACCTGCGGCTCTCTAGATGTTCATGGACTACAAATCCCACCAGCCCCTGCCAGCATGGCCAATTGGCCATTTGGGCTGATGGGAATTGTAGCCCATGAACATCTGGAGAGACACAGGTTGCAGACCTCTAGGGATAGACGGAACCGTTTGGTTGCAGGGGGGCGGGGCGCCTTGGGGAATATAGACACGTGATTTGCGCAGAATCGTCAGAATCATCTTGGCTGATGTTTACCGTTCGCTTCGAAATAAAGACTTGAGAGCAAATTTACCGTTTCTATTATTTTCAGACCCGAGGTCTGACATTAAGACGATTCTCACAGCAGCCCGCACTCAGCTTCACATCCAGCACGAGTACGAACCAGGACAGACCCGGCTCAGCTTCTGAGATCTGCCAAGATCAGGCTAGGCCAGGCCGTCCACGTTCGGGTGTTGTTTGAACTACCTTGTCCTGTTATAAGGATTATTTAATGCAGATTCATAATTATTAGTGCATAGTGTTTAAGAGCAGCAGTGGCGTAGGCGGTTAAGAGCTCGTGTACCTAATCTGGAGGAACCGGGTTTGATTCCCCGCTCTGCCGCCTGAGCTGTGGAGGCTCATCTGGGGAATTCAGATTAGCCTGTGCACTCCCACACACGCCAGCTGGGTGACCTTGGGCTAGTCACAGCTTCTCAAAGCTCTCTCAGCCCCACCCACCTCACAGGGTGTTTGTTGTGAAAGGAGGGTAAGGGAAAGGAGTTTGTCAGCCCCTTTGAGTCTCCTGCAGGAGAGAAAAGGGGGATATAAATCCAACTCTTCTTCCCGGCAGTTGGAGTGATTCCTCGATGGAGAGGGGCTGGGCTCTCCTCCTTTGGAGTCTTTTAAGCAGAGGCTGAATGGCCACCTGAGAGTAAGGCCACGTCTGTGAACTTGGGCAGCTCATGCTGGCAGGGGATGATGGGAACTGTAGTCCATAACATCTGGAGGGCCGCCCGTTTGACACCTGTGGTTAATCTCATCAGATCTTGAAAGCTAAGAAGGGTTGGTGGCCCAATTAGGGCTAAAGCAAATCCCCCTGCACTCAGAGCAACCCTCCATGCAAGCCGCTGCCCCCTCTGCCCCATAGGCTACTGACTGTGGTTCGGACAACAGCACTGGGGCCCAGGCTGCGGACAGTCGCCCTGTTGGAGATGTCCATGAGAGCCTTGGAGACACAGGTGACACAGGGGCGACCTGAATGGACGAGTGCCCCATTGAGATCCTTCCGCAAGAGATGTTCAGAAGTGGTTTGCCTCCACGTGGTTGATGATGGAGCCAAAGAATAGAAGATCTTGAACATTTTCAGTTTCTTCACTACCAACCTTAAAGTTGTGTAATTCCACAGTAGTTATTACTTCCGCATTATTGATGTTCAGCTGTTATCATGTTTTGGCACTTTCTGATTTAACCGTCATTAATAACCATTTTGGGTCTTAATCTTTTTCTGCCAGCAATGTAGTGTCATCTGCATATCTCAAATTGTAAATGTTCCTCCTGCCAATTTTCACTCCATTCTCATCTAAATCTCATGTAGCTTTCCTTATATGTTCTGCATATGGATTGAAGAGTCAGGGACATGAATACATCCATGACTGACACCTTTGCCATATTCTAACAGTTGGAGAGCCAGCGTGGTGTGGTGGTTGAGAGCAGTGGATTCTGATCTGGAGAACTGGGATTGATTCCCTGCTCCTCCGCTTGAGGAGTCAGACTCTTAGCCAGTGGCGAAGCAGCAAGGGGAAGGGTGGGGGTGCGCTGCACACTGGACACACGCCTGGGGGTGGAAAAATGCCACCCGGCCCCTCCCCCTTTCCCTTCCGACCCCCATATCCCCCGCCCCCTTCCCACATTTACCTTAGTTCCTTTCCTTTTTCTAGTACTTTTTCAGGCTGAAAAAAGTGGCCTATTTACAGTTCAGGCTCAAAAACGGCCTGAGGAACTACAGTTCCCAGGAGACCTTGGGGCCATGGGGGGCAGAAAACACACACTGCACACCAGGCGCAGTTTGGCCCAGCTACCCCTCTGCTCTTAGCTGATGAACGGGATTTGTTTCTCCGCTCCTCCACATGAAGCCTGCTGGGTGTCCTTGGGCTAGTCACAGTTCCTCAGAACTCTCTCAGCCCTACTGACCTCACACAAGGGTCCATTCTGTACAATGCAAAAAAAATGTCTTGCAGATGTTTTAAAAAGAAGCATTTTGCCTCCCCCCCAGCATAGCATGGGGGGGGGGAGTTCCAAGAGGAAATGCCAAACTTTTGTCTACCCTCCTTTGTTCAGTGAGATATCTTCCAAGCTGTGCAGACTCTCAGCCAATTCTCATGTCGTGTCTTCACAGCTTCAAAAATATTTCATTAAAAAAGGGAAAACGACACATCTGCAGAATCAGCAGTCAAAACTGACTTTATTCATGTACTTTACACGCTGAAATGGTGGGCGGATGAGATGCCAGCAGAGGAAACAGCCTTGGAAACATTCTGCAAATGGCAGCGGCGTGGGAAATCCGGAAGTGGCCGAAAATGGTGGCTGCTCAGAAACCAAAAGCGAGAGCTCTAACAAGGTGGGCAGGAAAAATACGTTTCTCGCTGTCTGCACAGCAAGCAGGACATGTTTTCAAAGGAACTTCAGGAAAAAAGTATCTAGTTTGGCATTTTCAAAAAAATCAGTTTGGAGCAAAAGTAGAACATCTTCCAAACGTTTGGGGGGCAAAACTGTGCAAAACTCCAAAACACCTTTAAAATGTGCTGAAGATGTTTTATTTGTGTTGTACAGAATGGGTTAAGGTATCTGTTGTGGGGAGAGGAAAAAGAAAGGAGCTTGTAAGCCCATTTGAGTCTCCTTACAGGAGAGAAGGGGGTGGGGGTGGGGTATAAATCCAAACTCTTCTTCTGGTCTTGAGTACAGATTGCATATCAATACATTCCGATGCCATGGCACCCCATTTTTTTAAACCAACCATAGCTTTTCATGATCCACACAGTCAAAAGCTTTGCTGTAATCTATGAAATACAAGCTGATTTCCTTCTGAAATTCTGTTGCATACTCCAATAATCAATTGAAATTTGCAATACAATTTCTAGTGCTTCTTCGTTTTCTGAATTCTGAGGCATTTCTCATCAGATCTTGAAAGCTAAGAAGTCCATGTTAACAGATGTTGAGCATCATATTACTTCTGTGAGAAAATAACGTGGTGGTCCAATAGCTGATACCTCTCTCTCTCTCTTTTAGAATTGGAATGTAATTGAGTATTTTCAGTCTGTGGGCCATATCTGCACAGCACAGATATAATGTCTTTGGGCCGTTATAAATAGTGTTTTTGGGGAACAACTTCACACAGGTCTCTTCCCCAAAATGAGTTTAGTCTGTTTTATTTCCCTCAACCCAGGTCTTTTCAAAATTGCTAAACTAGCGATCTCCCCCACCCATCCAGGTTGAGGACGATTCCTGTCTGCTTTATTTCTCCCGCTCCAACCTCTTACAGTCCACCATTTAATGTGCTGCAGCAGATTCTCCATGGAGAAGCTCCACAGATGTTTCCTCTACTTGCAGCTCCTCGGTTTGCTATTTCAGTGTCAAAAGTAGGTTAATAAAGGGGTTTTTTTGTTTTGAGGGGACTGTCTGTGAAGCTACAGCAATACAGCTACAGAAGCTGCATTTAGCGTAGCTTCACAGACAGCCCCCTCAAAACATAAAAAAGGAAAATGACATGTGCACAGGATCACAAGGCTAAACAAACTTCATTCACCAACTTTTGACACACCAAATAGCAAATGGAGGAAACCCCAGGGTTTTGCTGGCCTTTGGGCCTAAAACATGTGCCAATAAATGTCATGATCAGCCCATGTCTGGTTTGATCCTGCCATGTCTCTCAGCTGGAATGTGGGATCCTTTCTCTCTCCTCTTCCCCCCCTCTTAATTACTGAGGTTAATCATATTTTCTCACTCTTAGTACTTTTGCTTCCTGAACCATACCTTATAAGCTCATTCAACACCTCCTGTTGTAGTTCTGCCAGTGGTGTGGAACCAGGGGCGAACCTAGGCAAACTGGAGCCCGGGGACAAAACCTAAGTTTGGCGCCCCCCCCCCCCCCGGCGAATGGGCGGCCACCCTCCCCCACCATGAACAAACAATGATTTTTTGTACCAGCTCACAAAACACCTCCCACTCCCAGCAAAACATACATGGCTCTCTCCCCAATTTCCTAATCACAACAACCCTATGAGGTAGGTTGTTAGCCTGAGAAACAACTCCAAGCCAGTGCAAGTGGGTATTAAGCATGTAAATCTCTCACAAACCACCCCCAGCAAAACATTTACCAAACAAATGTCAGCATCATCTCTCACAAAACACCTCCAGTGGAATCCACCCCCAAACAGCATCACTTTCAATGGTGTTTAAACTAGGGAGCTCAGTTTCTTCTTTTAAATCCACCTAAAAGGGAGAATCTGGGGTCCCCAGTTAAAACAAAATTGAAAGTGATGCTGTTTGGGGGTGGATTCTCCCCCACCCTGAAACAACATCACTTTTGAGGGTTGGAGATTTAGATGAAACAAATACCAGATTCAGCCAGAATCTGGGCAAATTTGGGCACATTTGGACAAAAAAGTGTCCAATTATGTCCTGCCCAAATATGAACAAATGTGAATGCAAGGTATTTGGGCTGGGGGGGGGGGTATTTTTGGTGTTTTTCGGCCTGCATGGAGGGCATTTTTAAAGCTAGCAGCACCATGATATCAGGGCATCACCCAGAGACTGCCCTGATGATATCACCCAAGTTTGGTTCAGGGGAAGCAAAGTTATGGACGCCCAAATGGAATGCCCCCATCCCCATTGTTTTCAATGGGAGTTAACAGGAGATGGGGGCTGCCCATTTGAGGGACCATAACTTTGGTCCCCCTGAACCTAACTTCACCAAACTTGGGTGGCATCATACGAATAGTTACCAGATGATACCCTGAAATTTTGGTGTCAGTAGCTTTAAAAATACACCCCTTACAGGCACCCCAAGAAAGTTGCCCAAGATTCTTTGTTTTGCAGTGACTTTGCTCCATTGTAGCCAATGGGGAATTTCTGAGGCAGGCTGCACATTTCTGAAGATAGAGGCACCAGACTTTCAAGGTGGCTCCAGGAAGCCCTCCTGGTAATAGTATCCAGGCATAGAGACCTTTGCTTCTGAGGGTTCGATTTTATGGGCCCCAAAAGGCTTATTTTGTTTCCATGCTCCTGCCCATGAAGCCTATGGGCTGAGTTCTCTCAGAACTCTCTCAACTCGCCCGCCCCCCCCACTCCAGAAGCAAAGCTCACCAAGCTTGGATGCTATTACCCAAGGCCTCTTGGAGCCACCTTGAAAGTTTGGCTCCTCTATCTTAAAAAATGTGTGGTCAGTGCTTACACTCAGAAATTCCCCAGAATCTGCCAGGCTCTTCAGCAAGTTCTATGGTGGGAAACATTATTTTTCCCACCATAGAGTTCAATGGGGCTTTCTGTTATGCCCAGCTGGTGCTGTGGTAGAGGTTTCAACAGGAGACAATGTGGTAGTGGTCTTGCTCTGGGTGGGGGCACTAAAGTTTGCCTGGGATGGCCGAATGCTGTGGGCATCAGGTTCACCTTCAACTTGGTGCCCACAGCATTTTAGCAAATTTGGTTGGTTCCTTTCAGGAGACTCACACCAGCAGCCCTGCAGGAAATGCCCCCACCCAGAGCAAGACCCCTACCACAGTGCCTCCCATTGAAACCTCTACCACAGAGCCATCTGGGCATAACAGAAAGCCCCATTGAAGTCTATGGTGGGAAAAATAATGTTTCCCACCATAGAACTTGCTGAAGAGCCTGGCAGATTCTGGGGAATTTCTGAGTGTGTAAGCACTGGCTGCACATTTTTGAAGATAGAGGCACCAGACTTTCAAGGTGGCTCCAAGAGGTCTTGGGTAATAGCATCCAAGCTTGGTGAGCTTTGCTTCTGGAGTGGGGGGGGGGGGGAACAAGTTGAGAGAGTTCTGAGAGAACTCAGCCCGCAGGCTTTCATGTGCAGGAGCGTGGAAACAAAATAAGCCTGTTGGGGGTCCATAAAATTGAACCCTCAGAAGCAAAGGTCTCTATGCCTGGATACTATTACCAGGAGGGCCTCCTGAGCCACCTTGAAAGTCTGGTGCCTCTATCTTCAAAAATGTGCAGCTTGCCTACACACTCAGAAATTCCCCATTGGCTACAATGGAGCAAAGTCACTGCAAAACAAAGAATCTTGGGCAACTTCCTTGGGGTGCCTGTAAGGGGTGTATTTTTAAAGCTAGTGACACCGAAATTTCAGGGTATCATCTGGTAACTATTCGTATGATACCACCCAAGTTTGGTGAAGTTAGGTTCAGGGGTCCCTCAAATGGGTAGCCACAATCTCCTGTTAGCTCCCATTGAAAACAATGGGGATGGGGGCACCCTCTTTGGGGGTCCATAACTTTGCTTCCCCTGAACCAAACATCACCAAACTTGGGTGGTATCATCAGGACAGTCTCTGGATGATACCCTGTTGCTAGCCTTAAAAATGTGCCCCCTGCAGGCCAAAACGTAAAAAACACTAAAAAATTTAAAAATCACACAAATGACCCTGAAATGGTGGCGCCCCCCCCACGTGACCAAATGGGGGGCGCCCGGGGACATAGGGTACCCCCTGTCCCTTGGCAGGAATGCCACTGTGTGGAACATAGATTGTTTGCCCCTGGGAAAGACTGCATTGTCTCTGGACTACAGGACTGGGGAGGGGCCATCCCTCCCTTGGGAACAGGTAGTCAGGGGTGGCGTTGTGTGATGGGGGGGGGCGCTTTCTTGCCTCTGGTTTACTTCTGGCAATAGAAGTCTAAATGCTTATTCCTGATGCTATTTCATAATAAAGAAATCCTCTGGACACAGATCCTCATTATTGGACAGTCCAGGGGCACGGCAATATAGTATAGTATTTAGGGTGGTGGACAGGTTTTTCCAATGTGGTTCCTGTGGGCATCATGGCACCCACTTATGGGCAGGGCTATTGTAAGGCTGGGTTTGTCACTAGCTTGATTCACTAGCTTGTCACTTGGTTCAAAAGGAAGGCCTTTTAATTACTACAGTAACAGCCATTGGAGGATCAGTGGGAAGGACTGGTAAGTCCCCAAGTTTTCTTGTTGTGTGAGGCTGTTTCCCCTTCCTGCTTTCCTTCTTTTTATTACCACTTCTTTCTCCTTCCCCAGCAGGCTTTCCCTCATTCCTTTTTATCCCCTTTCTCTTTATCCATCTCCAGTGGTAGCCACTTTGGTATGGCACTTACCAGCACCTCTCAAAATCCCACAGGTATGTGTAGTCTCAAAAAGGTTGGGGTGGAGTTCCGTGGGGGGGCGGAGGGGAGGAATCTTCCCAGTTCTAGTTGTCTACTGCCACTTAGCTTGCCAGTGGGAAGAAATACATAGCCAAAATATTAGTGTGTGTGCATGTGCGCGCGATTGGCCATAGTGTGATGATGTTGCTTCTGGCGCAATCCAGATGAAACACCATCACACTGGGTGAGGCTCCAGTGCTGTGGTGGCGAACCTATGGCACTCCAGATGTGCATGGACTACAATTCCCAGCAGCCCCTACCAGCATGGCCAATTGGCACTCCAGATGTTCATGGACTACAATTCCCAGCAGCCCCTACCAGCATGGCCAATTGTCACTCCAGATGTTCATGGACTACAATTCCCAGCAGCCCCTACCAGCATGGCCAATTGTCACTCCAGATGTTCATGGACTACAATTCCCAGCAGCCCCTACCAGCATAGCCAATTGGCCATGCTGGCAGGGGCTGCTGGGAATTGTAGTCCATGAACATCTGGAGTGCCATGGGTTCACCACCACTGCTCTAGCACTTGTCCTAACCTCTAGTTAAACTATCAGATTTGGGGGAAATGCCAGAGTCCTCCCTCTTCCCTTGTTGCAATGACTTCACTTCTGGGTCATTCAGGAAGTGACATCATCATGCTAGTGATGCCAATGCCCTGCCGCTGCACTATGGAAACCCCTCCCACCTCCATTTCCCCCTGGTTGCCAGGCTGGAGTAGGATCTGTAAAGTGCAAGTCAGTTTGCCAAGCGGGCTTGCTGGATGCCCTTGGGCCACTCATATATTCTCAGCCTGACCTACCTCACAGGGTTGCTGTAAGGATAAAACGAAGAGAAGGCTAATGATGTCAGTTGATTTGGGTCCCAGTTGGGGAGAAGAGCTGGGATAAATGAACTAAAGAGATACATCTTCTCATTATGCTTTTGGTGCTCTTGGATGCTCTGTGCCTATAGAGAGCACCATGCTTTGGTGAGGGGTCTTTTGCTAGTATCAGAGCCCCCCCCCCCCCAATGCTCCTCTTTGCTCCTTCAGGAACAAACCCTGCCTACCAAAGCACCAGATAGTGCCCTGACTTTACGGGCCATCCCAACTGGGCCAACAGAACTTCTGTCCACCAGCAAGCGACCCTGCAGTGAAGGCAAATGAAGCCGGGTCAACAGCAGAGCCGTTGAAAGACACAGAGGAGAAGCGTTAAAAAAGAACCTCTAAACATCAACAGAAGACCACAGAGTTCGTGGATACTCACTGATCATGGAAATAATTAATTTGTGTGTGTGTGTGTCTGTGTGTGTGTGTGTCTGTGTGTGTGTTTCACAGGCAACTCTCTGTAAGGTCCGAGGAGTCAAAATGGCCCCAAATGAATCAGTCAACGCACACACACCCCATGAATAGAACCGGGCTGATCAAGAGTGCCCACAAGGGGAGGGCAGTCTGAGAGGAGCCTCCTTGGGGCTGAAGCAAGTCAATCATTTGGTTCAGCTTCTCCCATAGAAAGTAGCAGAAGAAATATACCTCTGGGGAGCAGGAGTGGACTTGGGGCTTGGACAGATTTATGGAGGAGAAGTCGATTTATGGCTACCAACCTTGATCCTCCTTGATCTCAGATTGCAAATGCCTTAACAGACCAGGTGCTTGGGAGCAGCAGCTGCAGCAGAAGGCCATTGCTTTCACCTCCTGCAGGTGAGCTCCCAAAGGCACCTGGTGGGCCACTGCGAGTAGCAGAGAGCTGGACTAGATGGACTCTGGTCTGATCCAGCTGGCTTGTTCTTATGTTCTTATGAATGTGGGGCACCAGGGCAAATCCAGCACGTAGGGAAACAGGGAAGGACGGGGGGGGGCGTTAAGAGGGAGACATCAGCTCTTCAAGCTGAGTGGAGCCACTGAACAGGACTTGTGACCTACCCATTACTTGGCAAGCCTCCCATTCTATTTGTCTGGAACAGACAACACAAGGAGGAGGGCCCAACTGTGCCAGGCGAAGCAATGTGTGAGAGAAGTAAACGCACACACACACCCGTGAAAAAACGGAGGATGACCTGAGAATCAGAAAACACTCTGAATCTTCCAGTGGTGCCTTCTATTAGCGCACAAAGATCAAAGTAGTGAACAACACGGCCAAACATGCAAAACAAATGTACTGAAGACCAAAATGCAAACAGAAAGGAAACAAAAGTAAGTGTGATTAACTTTGGAGGCTCAAAGATCCACAAACGGCTTTCCTCTCCCCAACTGCTACAGTTGAACCTTGATGGCAAACCGACCCATTGGTGTGGACAGAGCAGCAGTGGCGTAGGAGGTTAAGAGCTCGTGTATCTAATCTGGAGGAACCGGGTTTGATTCCCAGCTCTGCTGCCTGAGCTGTGGAGGCTTATCTGGGGAATTCAGATTAGCCTGTACACTCCTACACGCCAGCTGGGTGACCTTGGGCTAGTCACAGCTTCTCGGAGCTCTCTCAGCCCCACCTACCTCACAGGGTGTCTGTTGTGAGGGGGGAAGGGCAAGGAGATTGTCAGCCCCTTTGAGTCTCCTGCAGGAGAGAAAGGGGGGATATAAATCCAAACTCTTCTTCTTATTCACGGGGAAGGCATTGGAATGGAGAAAGACGTTATCGGCAGGAAGGCAACTAACACACGCCTCTTGACGAGTCCCTTCAAAAACCCAAAAAGGCTTCATATGGGCCAATTATGAGGGATGGATTTGCGGCGAAATGTGGTACATAAATCATTCATGCCGGCCACTCACCACCTTTAGAAAATTAACTCATCGCAGAGTGCCTGCAGATTCCCAGAGTTCCTTATTTGACTGTCAAATGTTTTACGCCCTCCTTCTTTGAGGCTCTTGTTGGAACAAGATGGATTCTTTTAGTTAATAGGCACCCTGTGGAGTTCGAATGGATTTTTCTCATTGACTGCAGAGAAACGGCGTCAGGAGTTCAGTATCAATGGATGTTTTTGAGCTTTATGGCTAGTATTTACCAGCAAAGTTTTTGTTCAGTTAAACACGAGGATCCTGCAGTTGCTTTTCTGACTGGGTTCTCCAGTGGCGTAGCGCCCATGGGACAGGGAGGGGGGTGACGCCCCAGGCACGACCTGGTGCGGGGCGTGGCTTGGCCTTCCAGGGCATTCTGGGGCAGGGCAGGGTGGACGGCACTGGAGCAGGGACACAGAGCACGCACACGCCCCGGGTGGAGTTTCCCCTTGCTCCACTCTGGGCTCCTCTGAAGCAGGTGCTGCTACGAGAGCAGAAATAACGTTCCAGGAACTGAGAGTAAAAAAATCAGGATCTCTCTCTTGGGCTGATTCCGCATGGGCCAAAAACAGCAGTGTGAAAACAGTGTGAAAAGGGTGTAAAAGGGTTTATACTGTTTTCACACCGTTTTCACACCGCTGTTTTTGGCCCATGCGGAATCAGCCTTGGTTAGAGCTCCAGACACACCATCCCACCTTCCTAGGGAATAAGCTCTGAGCCACAGATTTATATTATTATAAACTATGTTTAATTCTGTAAATTGTGAAGAGAAATGTACCTGGAAAAAAACTGTCATAAGCTGGCCAGAGCCTGTGGGATGCAGGAAGGTATAAATCAAATGAACAAATACACAAATAAAAGGACATCTTGAATCGCTATAGTCATTTTAAAAATGGGGCTTGCATTCCTCTTGCTCAACTTTGGTGCAGAGATAAGAGGCTGTCAATTTTCATGCGTCACACACTCAGATGGTCTTGAAGCTTTTTGGATTTTCACAGTCTTGTTGGGATAAGTGATTGAGAAGCTGTCCTTTAAAGATGTTGATGTCTTTCTTGTGATTGTGGGAACTGGACCATTATAGGAGCTTTTCATTAGGATTTGACATTGTGACAACGAGAGACAGAACATGCATGCAAGCACCATGTTCACGTTCATGTTCACCTGGCTTGGCATGGTTTTTGCGTTTGGACTTTGTGTGTGTTTTCA
Source organism: Sphaerodactylus townsendi (assembly GCF_021028975.2). Classification (NCBI taxonomy): domain Eukaryota; kingdom Metazoa; phylum Chordata; class Lepidosauria; order Squamata; family Sphaerodactylidae; genus Sphaerodactylus; species Sphaerodactylus townsendi. The sequence continues at coordinate 812,789 of NC_059439.1, read as the reverse complement.
TTTATGGGGTACATGTCTGATTGTATTATTGTCATTTATTACCCACAATTGTTGTGTTATAGTACACTGACTTGTTTACACATTCAAAGTAATTTTAAAATTAAATTTTGTTTCTTGACTTGTTCATTCCCCCCTCCCCCGCCCCCAGGTGTGCTTTTATTTGATTTCTAGGCTGGTGAGCAGGTGGCCATTCGGTCTTGGTTTAGACCAGGGGTCTGCAACCTGTGGCTCTCCAGATGTTCATGAACTACAGTTCCCATCAGCCCCTGTCAGCATGGCCAATTGGGCTGATGGGAATTGTAGTCCATGAACATCTGGAGAGCCACAGGTTGCAGACCCCTGGTTTAGACCAAGCATCATTCAGATTTTGAACTTCCTGAAAGTAGTGGTTAGCTAAAGTATTGCAGCCAAAAAGCTCTGCTCATGACCTGAGTTTGAATCTGACGGAAGTCGGTTTCAGGGAGGCGGCCTGAGGTTGACTCCGCCTTCCATCCTTCTGAGGTTGGTAAAATGAACGTGGACCTTGTTGGGAAACGTCGTAGCAAATGAACAGGCTGCCTAGTAAAGGCCCGCCCACCCTGGGGGAAAGGGTATGGAGGAGGGGGTGAGGAGGTCTGGCAAATAGTCATGACCCACCCTGGGAAGAAAGGGAGGGAGGGGCCCCAGCATCTGGTCTTGTCCCACCTACCCTGGGGAGAAGGCTTGGGAGGGATAGGGAGGGGCAGGGGGTCAGTACATGCTCGTACGGGGAACGACCTTAACGTTTGCCTGATGTGGGATGACCTTTCCAGTGAGAAAACCTGGAAATGGAACTCTGCACTGGAATGGGCAACAGATAAATGGTGGTGCTTCAGTTCAAGACAAATTCGAGATGATTCAAGGCAAAGAGGTTAAGGGTTCTAAACTGAAGCTCTTCTACCCTAAACTCTGATGTGTGGACACATCTTCTGATGTGAGGAGGAGGGTCCTCTGGACCTACTCAGTGGCTGGACCCAAGCCCAGGTGATCCTCAGCACAAATCCTTTGCACTGTAGACTTTGCAAAGAACTGCCACTCCAGATTTGCGCTTCATCCCAGTTTTTCCCCCCTGTGTGGCAAGCAGCAGCTGTGACCATGCAGCGGTGTACACACGGTGTACATCAGCTGCTGCGCTAGACTTCTACGCCAAAACCATCCAAAGGAGCAGCAGTGGCGTAGGAGGTTAAGAGCTCGTGTATCTAATCTGGAGGAACCGGGTTTGATTCCCAGCTCTGCCACCTGAGCTGTGGAGGCTTATCTGGGGAATTCAGATTAGCCGGGGCACTCCCACACACGCCAGATGCAGGTGACCTTGGGCTGAGTCCAAGCAGTTCTTCGGAGCTCTCTCAGCCCCACCCACCTCACAGGGTGTTTGTTATGAGGGGGGAAGGGCAAGGAGATTGTCAGCCCCTTTGAGTCTCCTGCAGGAGAGAAAGGGGGGATATAAATCCAAACTCTTCTTCTTCTTCTTCTTCTTCAAAGTGACAAAAACCCTGCACAGAGCGCCCAGGGCCAGAAAACGATGCCCACACAAGCCTGAAAAGGATGCTGGGACAAACAAAAATGATGATTTTTGAAAAAGCTAAACGACGTTACAATTTTTAACCTGTGCCGTCTTGTTATTCTGACCCAACTTTGGCTCACAAGCACACGACAGGTGCAGGGAACTAGTTTCCTGAGCACAGGAGACTCCAGTTCCCGTAGTGCCGGGGAGGAGAGGCGTCTGCTTTTCCCCAGAGGCCTTCCCTCGGTCCCAAATAGCGGGAGGGGCACTAGTTCTCCCCAGTGGCGTAATGTCCATTGGGCAAAGTGGGCAGCTGCCCAGGGCTCAGGAATTCTGCAGGGCATGTGTAACCCCTGTGTCAGAATGGGATGACCCAGAAAGGGGTGGAGTCTGAGAAATGTACCTGGAAAAAAAAACTGTCATAAGCTGGCCAAGAGCCTGTGGGATGCAGGAAGGTATAAATCAAATGAACAAAATACACAAATAAAAAGGACATCTTGAATCGCATATAAGTCATTTTAAAAATGGGGCTTGCATTCCTCTTGCTCAACTTTGGTGCAGAGATAAGAGGCTGTCAATTTTCATCGTCACACACACCTCAGATGGTCTTAAAGCTTTTTGGATTTTCACAGTCTTGTTAAGGATAAGTGATTGAGAAGCTGTGTATCCTTTAAAAGATGTTGATGTCTTTCTTGTGATTGTAGGAACTGGACCATTATAGGAGCTTTTCATTAGGGATTTGACATTGTGACGACAACGAGAGACAGAACATGCATGCAAGCTAACCATGTTCGCGTTCATGTTCACCCTGGCTTGGCATGGTTTTTTCGCGTTTGGACTCTTTGTGTGTGTTTCTTCACTTTTATGGGGTACATGTCTGATTGTATTATTGTCATTTATTACCCACAATTGTTGTGTTATGAGTACACTGGACTCTGTTTACACATTCAAAGTAATTTTAAAATTAAATTTTTGTTTCTTGACTTGTTCATTCCCCCCTCCCCGCCCCCAGGTGTGTGTGCTTTTATTTGGATTTCTAGGCTGGTGAGCAGGTGGCCATTGGTCTTAGTTTTAGACCAGGGGTCTGCAACCTGTGGCTCTCCAGGATGTTCATGAACTACAAAGTTCCCATCCCAGCCCCTGTCAGCATAGCCAATTGGGCTGGATGGGAATTGTATCCATGGAGGCTGGAAACCATGAACATCTGGAGAGCCACAGGTTGCAGACCCCTGGTTTAGACCAAGCATCATTCAGATTTTGAACTTCCTGAAAGTAGTGGTTAGCTAAAGTATTGCAGCCAAAAAGCTCTGCTCATGACCTGAGTTTGAATCTGATGGAAGTCGGTTTCAGGGAGGCGGCCTGAGGTTGACTCCGCCTTCCATCCTTCTGAGGTTGGTAAAATGAACGTGGACCTTGTTGGGAAACGTCGTAGCAAATGAACAGGCTGCCTAGTAAAGGCCCGCCCACCCTGGGGGAAAGGGTATGGAGGAGGGGGTGAGGAGGTCTGGCAAATAGTCATGACCCACCCTGGGAAGAAAGGGAGGGAGGGGCCCCAGCATCTGGTCTTGTCCCACCTACCCTGGGGAGAAGGCTTGGGAGGGATAGGGAGGGGCAGGGGGTCAGTACATTAGCCACAAGTGACAGGAGGAATCGACCTTAACGTTTGCCTGATGTGGGATGACCTTTCCAGTGAGAAAACCTGGAAATGGAACTCTGCACTGGAATGGGCAACAGATAAATGGTGGTGCTTCAGTTCAAGACAAATTCGAGATGATTCAAGGCAAAGAGGTTAAGGGTTCTAAACTGAAGCTCTTCTACCCTAAACTCTGATGTGTGGACACATCTTCTGATGTGAGGAGGAGGGTCCTCTGGACCTACTCAGTGGCTGGACCCAAGCCCAGGTGATCCTCAGCACAAATCCTTTGCACTGTAGACTTTGCAAAGAACTGCCACTCCAGATTTGCGCTTCATCCCAGTTTTTCCCCCCTGTGTGGCAAGCAGCAGCTGTGACCATGCAGCGGTGTACACACGGTGTACATCAGCTGCTGCGCTAGACTTCTACGCCAAAACCATCCAAAGGAGCAGCAGTGGCGTAGGAGGTTAAGAGCTCGTGTATCTAATCTGGAGGAACCGGGTTTGATTCCCAGCTCTGCCACCTGAGCTGTGGAGGCTTATCTGGGGAATTCAGATTAGCCTGGGCACTCCCACACACGCCAGATGGGTGACCTTGGGCTAGTCACAGTTCTTCGGAGCTCTCTCAGCCCCACCCACCTCACAGGGTGTTTGTTATGAGGGGGGAAGGGCAAGGAGATTGTCAGCCCCTTTGAGTCTCCTGCAGGAGAGAAAGGGGGGATATAAATCCAAACTCTTCTTCTTCTTCTTCAAAGTGACAAAAACCCTGCACAGAGCGCCCAGGGCCAGAAAACGATGCCCACACAAGCCTGAAAAGGATGCTGGGACAAACAAAAATGATGATTTTTGAAAAAAAAATAGCGGCGCTACAATTTTTTTTTAACCTGTGCTTCGTCTTGTTATTCTGACCCAACTTTGGCTCACAAGCACACGACAGGTGCAGGGAACTAGTTTCCTGAGCACAGGAGACTCCAGTTCCCGTAGTGCCGGGGAGGAGAGGCGTCTGCTTTTCCCCAGAGGCCTTCCCTCGGTCCCAAATAGCGGGAGGGGCACTAGTTCTCCCCAGTGGCGTAATGTCCATTGGGCAAAGTGGGCAGCTGCCCAGGGCTCAGGAATTCTGCAGGGCATGTGTAACCCCTGTGTCAGAATGGGATGACCCAGAAAGGGGTGGAGTCTGAAATGAAGTAGAATGCTGCAGAACTCATGAGGTTGGAGGAAGCGAGACTATCAGGCTGGGACCTTGATTGATTTTATTAAGCCCTTAACACCTTGTTTAAGGTAACTGCAATGTTGTGGGGAACTAGTGGGAAGGGAGTTTATTTTTTTGCTATATTGTAAATGTTAGAATTTATTGTTTCAGGGTTTTTGTGTATGTAAATGGTGAGAGTTTTCTGGGAACCTTCATCATCTCTTGAAGCCCATTCACCAGAAGAAGCCTCAGAAGTCTTCAAAACCAACCCACCAGCAAAGGAAAGATATTGGACTTTGCAGCAATATCAGTAGACTGTAAATAAGGACTTGAAAATGCAAACTTAACAGGACTGCAAAGTGTAATGTTAAATGTTTTAAACGTGTTATTTGTTAAAGTAAAAAGTAAACTGTTTTTGTTTTAAATTTGGTTCTTTGCAACTCCTTCCAAGTACTGGCCCCACAGAACCCTACAAGCTGAGGTTACATAAATTGGCTCAAGCGTGGGGGCTTGGAAGTGAATTGCAAATATATAATTGCTTCTTGCAATGGAAGTGTAAAAGTGCAAAAAAAGTTGGGGTTTGATCCCCCCATAAACTGAAACTGTCTTGTTATGTGACATAAGTTCAAAGGGATGTTAATGAGGATATTCCAACATAACTGCTTGGAAACTTATGGTGCAATTACTAAAATACACAGGATACAAGGGCAGAGGGAAAGAGATGTTGCTGTGTGAATTTGAAACACATAATTCTGTTTTGCAAGATAGTCAACCAATGTATAAACTGTAAATTGCAAGGGGGAAATGGGATGTAATCCCTATTGATGCAGCAGAGTTTGCAACAGTTAATTGGGAAGAAGCAAAGAAACCTGTGCACAGGGGAGAAAAAAAGGAACACTGTTTAGCAAAGTTACATGAATGAGAAGAGGGATTCCCAGTTGCAGCCTCCTACCCCTTTTGCAAACTCATCCTCTGGATTGCAACAGCTGCTGGAAAGAGTTTTGCAAAAGGGCCGAGAATTACATCTAAGTTTCCAGCTTAGTAGACCTGAAGTTGCAATTAAAAACATATTCTGGTATTTTACCCCTAAACCAGCAGAAATAGAATATTCAGTTTGGTGAGTTCATGCAAGAATTAATTCGCAGATGACAGTGTTCCTGAAAGAGAAATATTAAAAAGAAAGGAAAAAATTATGAGAGCTTGCTGCCTCCCTGCATTGCCCATAGCTTTGGGGAGAGCGGGAAAGGATGCGTCTGCAAAACAATGTTTTGCTATTTTCAGAAGTGCATATGGCAATATTGTCTCAGTTTCTGAGATTGAAAGCTAAGTTTTATATGGAGACATATCAGCACATTAATGAACCCCCACTCAGCATATTTAAATGCGGTTTGCATGCTCTGGCTATGGAAATAATGATTAGAAAGAAGGGGATTGCTGATGAAGAGCTTAAGTTCTATGTTCAGGAACAATTCTTTAGGGATGCTGGCATGAAGCATTGTTCACAACAGCCAGCCCTCAAAAAATAAGCGGTAGAACATAAGGAGTGCAGTAGTGTAATGTGAACTAAAAAAGAAGGTCAATATGTTGCTCCTCCTTCATGCAGTAGAGATCCTTAGAGAAAGAAATCTCTAGTAAAGCATGGAAAGAAAACTGAAGCAAGAGATGAGGGAAAAGGAAAGCCTTCAAATAAAATTGTGGGACTATTTGATAAAAAAAATACAGAAAAAGACTGAAAAGAGTGGGTACTAACAAAGAGAGATAGACTGGGAAATCCTAAATACTTACAATCTGGAGAGGGAGGTGGCTAAATTGAAGACTACCCTTCATCAAGCAAGGGATTGTAGCAATTCAAAGTCTCAGTTCTCCCAGGGTCTGAGAGACAAAGGAGAGATGAGTAGGCCTCTAAAGACCCACAGTAAGATATGGTGCTTTAACTGTGGATTAAAGGGTCATGTTATTAAACGCGTGAATGTGTCAACTTCAGCCCAAATCCAGAGAATTGAGACATCAAAATAATTACTAAATACAGTTGGTAACCAAGAAGAAAAACTTGTTTAGATGGACCATCTAAAAAAACAGCACTAGCAGAGTTTTTCCAGGTGGGCATCTGGAGAGAAAGCAGACTATAGGTATGGAGTGGAAAGAAACTATTGCAAAAGGTTTGATAGGACCTGTATGCTATGACCTCGTGATATTTGGATGGAGTGAAATGCTGCTGTTTAATAGATACAGGTTCACAAGTGACATGCATTTGTGAGAGACCTTTTATAAAGCCCACTTATCTCATAAAGTGAAACTATGCAGCCTATTAGGGAGTTTATTGGATATAGAAAGGAGCAGGAGAGGTCAGAACCAGTGCCCCTATTTGGGATTTATATTTCTAGAATTGCACATTCAATTAATACTGAAGGTATAGAAGAGAAATATGAAATTTTAGCTCTAGTTTACTTGAATAGCATGAATCAACAAGTTTCAGCCATTAGTGGTACTAAGGCATGAAGATGGGTTACTTATGTCAATATTGATGTAGTTGGGATCAGTTTTGCAACTTTCAAAGACTCGCCATATCGTTGGAAAGAAGCACAGCTATTTAGAGACACAAAGGAAGAAGAATTGAAGTGGAAGAGGGAAGTGAAGTATGGCTGCAGGGTGGAAGGCCTGTACATGTCCCAGCAGGAAGTGCATGCACAGTGACAGGTGTGTTGCAAACTTCACCACAGAAAATAGGAACA